>NW_026972904.1:0-49905 GCF_036711695.1 Zophobas morio
TGAAACGAAGAGGCTACTATGAGTCGTAGGCCTATGAGGTGGACGCGTACGTCATGATCGGAGATTTAACTTTTTAACTAACGCTGGAGCTGCGTGTCTGCTATTTAGAGAGTACTCTACTGGATATAGTTGCCCCACTGTTAAGAGATTGTAGACAGGATACGTACTTTTAGAGTTTGGTTTCCTTCGGTTTTGGAATTTAACTACTCTTGGGCACGTTTTTAATTTTATATTTATGTTATTTGAAAGTACTGCCCACCAAAGCGATTTCGAGCTTGAGTGCAAGCGCAGGCAAAGTTAATAAATCACGCGCTAAAGTTTTATCATAGTGAATTACGTGTAGGAGAATTGGAAATAACACTAAACTAAAAATTTACATACTGTATACTGTTTTTTAAGCCAATAAAACAAACTCGAACTGTTTCTTAGTACTATTTTTAATTTTGAGTAATCATATCAAGTTAGATCATAATGAGAATAAGAATTATAAAGTAAAATATTGAATAAATTTTACTATATTTTATGTGATTAAAACATCTACTATAATATGGAAAAATTTATTTAACCTTCTTAATCTGTGGCTTCTTTTTTTTAAAGTAAATTACTATTATATAAACTGCTGGTCAAAAATTTTGCTACCTTTTAAGGAGTACCAAGGTACTTCGGTTTTTACGTCTGCATCTCTTGTTTTAATATATTACAGAAATTGTAGTATCTGGTTACAACGCATTAGAAGTTTGATATACATCATCATTAACTTACTAATACTATTAGAACTAAGTAGTTTTCTAATTATAGTTGTGTGATACACAGCTCTTTTCTAAAAATTTTTTTTCTTATCTACGCTATACTAATCGCGCGTTCAACTACTCAGTCTGACATTTGGCTAATGTGAAAAAATGTAACAACTATGTGATACGTAAAATCTTATAGATAAGGCGTGTACAACTATAATATAATTATTTTGTGGATTGATATAGTCGAAGTCATTAAAAATTTAAGGGCGAGCACCAACAATATTGATTTTGTGTAAAACTTTTTTTTACCTTTGCAAAGATAACATTCACATTACTAAAACTTTACTAAAACAATTGATAATGTGATATATTACATATACTTTTTTTTTGATAAATAATTTTTAAAGCTAAACTAATTCAAAAGTAAGTTCCCTTGTATGTGAAAATATAATAATTTTTTATAAATAAGTAGTTTTAAAGACATTAATTTACTTTTGGAAAGTGCACACACATTTAACACTGGGTGAGATTCTCGAGTTTAAAAAAGTACTTTTTCTATTAACTCAGCCGGTCACTAAAATTATATATAATTTTGAGGTCATAAGAATCCTAAAGTGAACATAAATGTACTAATGCTTTCTGGATGAAACATATTTAATTGATACAAATCATAATGATATCAAATTAAAAACTAATAACTTTATAGGTTGACTTTTAATTTTATTATAGTGTCACTTTACCTTTCAAAATAAGTTCACTTCAAAAAAAATTTATTATGGAACTTGTATTCGCCTTAATTTAAGCACTTTTAATTAAAGATCTAAGAGCTCTTAAAAGGATAAAGTGATTGAAGCACACCACGCAATCCAATACAGCGATCAGCCCCCTTAAATAGTTAACTTTTTACGCAAGCTAATTAAGATTCGTATAATAAGATTTGACCATAAACTGCCTTAAACTAATTAAATTTTTTATCCCTTCGTTAATTGGTCAGAAATTTACTTAAATTAAAACATGACAAATAACTTTGTTAAAGTTTTATAGCTATAAGTAGAGCTTGGCTTTTCTCTGGTTTTCCTGGTTGGTATAGGTTTTTTGTTAATATTTTAATGTTTTTAACCGTATTAATATTAAAGTTCTAATAACTCATTTTTTTATTTGAAATCGTATGTGAAACTGCGCTTTAGGATGGTTCCCCTCCAACCCAAGGAAGCGGTGTTAACCAGTAAACCAAAAAGGGATAGTACCGTCTATCGCAAGAAAAGCTTTACAGTTGGTGTTGCTGTAATCATCTCTCAGAATTGTTTATATCAAGAAATTTTATTTTTTTAAATATGTAGGTAAAAAAACAATCAATTGATGGTGGAGAAAATGAGCTAAAAATAGAGGAAATTTTGTCCTTGATCGATATGTCGGGTAGTTATGATTAACAAACTATTTTTTATAAAATTAAATAGTAATTTTTATTAATGTTAGCCTGCCCTTTTCCCCTTAAATTAGATCCAAAGCAATTAATATTTATAAAAGAGGGCCCTTTTGAGATTAAAAGCAAGAAAACAAAGAAGCTAGTACATGTATTCCTTTTTCAAACTTCTTTTTTACTTGTAGAATACAAGGCTAAGTTTTCGAAAAAAAGGAAAGACATACCAGAAACTTTGGATTTAAAAACTTCCTTAAGATATGAAAACGGTAGACTTCATAATGCTAACTCCGTAGGAGAATTAGCCTTTGATAAGACTATATACAAGTGGTTTTTACCTGTAGTTTACTTCAGTGAACTCGTTATGAAGGAAAATAGAAAGAATAGTATTTTTTCTTCGTCGTTCACTTTTACTTTTGCTTATGGCGAAAATTCCACTTTTAACTTCACCGTAGATAAAAAATCTGACAACCTTAATGCAGCATTTTATGATTGTTTTACGGAGCAATATTTTAAAGAAGCTCGGAAAACATATTCACCGCCCTCTACTTCTAATATGCTAGGGCAAGTGAACTCTAGCAAAGTTAATTTTACCGATAAATTAACTTCCGACGCGCTTCCTTCTGTGCCATTGCAGCTCCCTGCCTCTTTTAATAATGAACTCCAAGAAAGCTTAATAACAAAATTAAGGAAATCTAAAAGTACTATTTCTTTTGAGCAAGTAGACATTTTAGAATTCGCATCTCCGTTAGAAAAATCTGCCGAAGTTCAGCCAGAGCCCGCCCCACAAAAAAAGATTTTAAATAGCCTTCAACTGACGCTATGGAAATACCAAGGAGGAGTCGACGAAGATCTTGTAAACAGCTTGAGTTCTGAAGAACTTAAGCGCCAGGAATGCCTTTATGAAATAGTATTTAGCGAAGAACAATATATAAAGAAGCTTGAACTGGTTTTGCGCGTGTACGAAAAGCCGCTTAAAAAGCTCAATATTATTCCTCGTGAAGATATGGCCAGCATCTTAGGAGACCTGGGCTTTATATACACCATAAATAAAGATCTTTTAGAGCAACTAAAAGTTCGGCAAAAAGAACAATGGCCCCTCGTACAGGATGTGACAGATATTCTTATCCCTTTTTTGAAACAACTCGCAAAGAACTACTCTTGTCACTGCGGTAAAATTAAACGGGCTAACGAGAATTGTGTAAGACTCAGTCAGACTAATATTGAGTTCAATAGATTTTTAAACACTATAACTATTCAAAAAGATGTCGACAGTCTTGGTTTGCAAAGTTATGTAATATTACCTTTACAGCGGGTTACCAAGTACGCGTTATTACTGCGAGAATTACTCAAGTATACATCCAGTGATCACCCGAGCTTTGACAATGTTAAAAAAGCTCTTGAGCTTGCGGAGGAAGGTTTGACTATAATCAACGAAAACACCCGAGAGGCCGAAAATTATGAAAAACTAATACACATTCAAATGTCTCTTGAAGTTTCCGCAACCTTTCCGCCTCCATCCATTGTTAAAAACGGACGACTCTATTTATATGAGAATTATTTGGACATACAACTGCTTACTAAAGGAAAGAATAGGAAGATGTCAACTTATACCTTTTTATTTAACGACGTTCTTTTAATAACTAAGCCCTTTAAACCTAAGCGGTCTTCTACTGAATATACAAAAACATCGCATAAGAACGTAAGCTTCACGCGTAGGCCCGTAATTCAGTTGGAATCGAAAGAAGTTAACGAATGTCAATTTTACATGTACAGGCCCTTATTTCCTCTTATTAGTACTTTGGAAATATCCTTTATCGGAACATATCAGTACTCAATTAACCTTGAGCATGATGATAAATTTGATAAAATCCTCATTTGTGCTGAGGATGAGGACACTTGTAACAAAAATTGGGTGTCTTATCTTAAACAATTTGTTAATATCACTGACGGAGAAACTAAAAACAGCGCGAGTGACGAAAACTAACTAAATGTCTGCTGACAGTATTATCTATTTACTTTCTGCCAAAGATCTTTTACCATTTGGACTGAGAACGAGGTAAATAAACAGAATGGAAGGCCGAGCTTGAGCCTTAATAAATCCTTTTTAAAATTTAATATCGTAAATTGATAAGTTTTGTGTCAAAGCATACATAGGGGGGGGGGGGGTATTAACCGGAGTTTAACGTGCATGCCTGTAACTAGCAGCTGTTTAATGCTTTATTCATAAGGTGTAGTTTATAGACGACTTAATAATATCAAATTATCAGAAAAACGCTATTATCATGTTTTTAAAGCTTCCGAAAAATATTATTTAAGTTAAGAAGTTCATTGACGTTGGGAAGTGCTCCCAAGCTGGTACGACTCTAAAATTTGCTGACCGTTACTTCTGTCCTTTAAAACGTTTTTCAGTGGTAGGCGCTGCCCTATCCTGCTATAAAAAGCCGGCAGAGAGTATCATTTAACAGACCTACATTACAAATTATAACAAAAATTTGTATTATGCGGTTATATATGACAACAAGGACATAAAAGACGGACAAGAGAGAAAAACGAGAAGTGGAAGCGAGACAAGAGAAGACAAGACATTTTTTTTATCATGCAGTATTCTGACTGAATTTATAGTTTCACGAGATTTTTTTGCTTATCCATTTATTATTAAAAATTATGTTCATTTTATTGATGTTAATATAACGCAGAGTTGTTTATTATTTAGGTATTGACTGGAAAATGTTTACATCGTTTCAGTTAAAGTTATGAGATTCAATTTTACTGTAATGTATGCCTTCAACTTTTTTATATACTATTTTTTAAATTCATAGGAGGTGTTATAAACTTTAGGCAATGGCACAAAAACCAGAGAAAGGATAGATATGGGAAATTATATAATTTTCGTCATCCTTACTCTTTTTACTCAACCTCACTTTTTTTTTTATTTTTCTCTATATGTCCTGTTATATGTCAAAGCAACAACAAAGTAGCCTAAAATTTGGGATCACATATAGAAAAGTAGCATATCCCTGTCAATCCTAAATTTGTTTTTATTCAGTTGGCTGACGAAGTATTATTTCTTAATTCACTCCATTTAAATTAGCTTTAACTGTAAGGGTGCACACTGGAGTACATTTTCCTTGTTTATAATAAAAAAGAAAAACTTATTTGCATAAAACTAGACAATTTTATTAAATATATTAAAAAAAAAACCGCGTTGAAATTCTTTCTATAGAATACAATTTACAAAATTAAGTTCTTTTTCACGTAATTTTGTCTTCTTTAACTGTTTTTAATGTTTTTTAATGATACACATTTTAATGATACACATTTTAAAATAGTAATTAATAAAATTTCATACATTTTAAACAAGCCCTATTATTGGGTGTAATTGCGCGCCCATCCCCAACAAATGACCAAATTTGCATAATTTTCATGGCGTTTATGCCACGCAAATACCTAAGTTGTCATCAGCTTATATAATTATCTTTTGTCTTCCTGTTTATCTGTAATACCTTTTAATTTATAATTATAAGCTTAAAGGTACTTTTTAAAAACTAGGCAGTATGAAGTAGGATATTGTCCCATTGACCGTACAAAATGCTATAAAATTATGAATTTTTTAATTTTGTAATAATTAAAAATTAAATTAAGCCAAGAAATCTCTTTTTATTAAGTGATAAGCTGAAGTTTATATAATTTCAAAAGTTCATCATCAAGGCAAACAGGCGCTTTCGTGAGCAGATCAACGCCTTTTTTAATTATTATTAAATTTTCTATAAAATAATTATTTCTAATAATAACCTTTTGAATTTTTAGGAAAAGCAATAACGTCTCGTATACTTTCCGTTTTTAATAAAACACTTAACAAACGATCAAATCCTAAAAGCAATCATAATAAAAAAAAAAAAAGAATTTTTTTATAAAAAATAAAATATGAAAATTATTAAATAGTAATATAAAAAAATATATTAATAATTAGCGGTAATTAAAGTAAACAAAATTTATCAAATTAAATTATTTTGAACTTTTCATATAAAAATTTTAGATTTATTAAAAAATGATTAAACGTTTTTCTTTTATAACAAGTAACTACTCTTAAAAAATTTTAATTGTATTATAATAATAATAAATTTAGTAATAAGTATAATAATTATAATAATAATGCCCAAAGCAACTCCAGCATGAGGAGGACAGCCGCTTTCTAAAGCCTTTAATAAATGCTCAAAATCTTCTTCTTTTCTCTAAATATTAATAATTTAATACAATAAAGTTAAAATAATAATTTATATATAAAAATATGAAATTATTTTATTAAAAACTTTTTTTTATAATTTGTTATAAAAAATTTCTAAATTATGTCGTATTAATAATTTATTTGTAAAATTTATAATTTTTTTATATTAATTTAATTATTTTATAATAATTAGATATAACAATAAATTTATTTTCTAAATTATATTAATATATTATTATCATCGAAATTAGTAAATTGTATTATAATATATTAAAAAATTTATAATTATTTTATTAATATAAATTATTTATATTTTTAATAATAATCGTTATAACAATAAATTTATTTTTAAAAGTGTATTATCGAATTATATTTTATTTATAAAAATTATAAATCATTTTAATAACATATATTTTTTTAATTATAAACTGTTTTAACAATGAATTTATATTCTAAACTATTAAATAGTAGTAATCATTTATCTATAAAATTCAAAATTTTTTTAATAATCCAATTTTTTTTAATAAATGGTGATAATGAATTTATTTTCTAAATTATATTATTGAATTATATTTTATTTTAAAAATTTAAATATTATTTTATTAATATATTTTTAATAAATATTTCTTATAAAAATTAATTTATTTTCTACATTATTAAATTTTATTAATAATTTATTTATAAAATTTAAAATTAATATTTTTTATTAATATAAATTTATTTTCAATTTGAAAAATTGTATTAATAATTTTTTATATAATTTATAACTATTTTATTAATAGTAAATTGGGATATAAAATCTATTTTCAATTTGAAAAATTGTATTAATTTTTTTTACAAAAGTTTTATTTATATTATTAATATAAAATTTATTAATAGTAAATTGATATAACAATGAAATTATATATAAATTATTAAAATGTATAAATAATTTTGTTACAAAAGTTATAATTATTTTAATATAAATTTTTTTTAATAGTACTTAGTAATAATAAAGTTATTTTCAAATTGTTAGAAATTATATTAACAGTTATTAAGAAAATTTTTTATATAATTAATTCATTTTTTATTAATAATTTATTATAACAATAACTTTTACTTAATTATTAAAAAAATATTAAATAAATTTGTTATAATTTTATTTGGTAGAAAAATAAAGATTAAATACTAAATAATTAATTTTTATTTATAATTGTTATAATAATAAATTTCATTTAAAATTATTAGTAAATTATTTATTTATTTAAAAAATAATAAAAAAAATAAATAAAAATTTTTAATTAATATGTTTTGTTAAAAATTAGTACAATAACTTTATTATAGTAAATATTGAGTAAAAAAAATAGAAGGTGAAATATTAAGTAATTTAAAATTTTTTAAAAAATAATAAATTTTACTTTTAAAATTTTAGTAAAAATGCGACGTTGCACGGAAGCATCGTGAATCCTAACGGATCCACCGCCAATTTCTTGACCATTAATAACGAGATCGTAATGCAATCCGCAAACCTTATAATGAATTAAAAAAAATTAATATTATTTCAATTAAAATTAAATTTCATAAGAAAAACAAAAAATTATGTAATATTATTAATAAATAAGTTATAATTTTTATTATAACTTTTCTAATTTTTTTTATAAAAATTTAAAAATTACTTAGGAATTGCATATAAAAATTAAAGAATAACAAATAATATATATTATAATTTTAAATTGTTTTTATAATAACTATCATAAATATAAAATAAATTAAGTATAAGTCAAATTTATAATATGAAAATAAAAAAGTTTATAATAATATTATAATTTAGATTTTTATAAAATAAATTATTAAAGAAGTGAAAACTAAATTTAGTATCATTTAAAACTATATATACATTAAGAAAAATTTAATATTAATATTATATTAATTGAAATTTAAAATAATTCATTTAGAAAAAATATAGTTAAAATAAGTTTAACAATAATTTGATATTATTCTTGTTATAGCTAAAAAAAAATAGAATTAATAAGAAATTGTTAATAAAAAATTGTTTAATGCAATAAAAATAAATTAAAAGTAATTATAATTTAAATAACTCACATGAAAATTATATTAAATTATAATAAAAACTACTTATAAAAAATTACTATCCCATTTATTACACTATTAGGTATCCATATTAAAATTAAAGAAAAAATAATAATTAAAACTAATAAATATTTTTATTATATAGAAAAAATCTAATATGATATTTATAATAATTTAAAATCATTTATATATTTATAATTCATATGAAAATTACAAATTTATTTATATAACATTAAAAAAAATTAATCATGTATTTATTAGATTATTAGATATTCTACAAAAAAATGATAATTTATTAAAATTTAAAATGAATAATTATCCCTATTAAATATAAAAGTTTAATATTATATTAATTATTATTTAAAATTACTTATAAGAAAATTAAATAAAGTAAAGTTAATTATAATTAAAAAAAGTATTCGTATAAAAAAGAATTAAAAAAAATAAAATTTAAAGTTACCAATTATTCCTAGTAAATATAAAAATTGATATCAATATTATTATAATTAAAAATAAAATTAATATCAATAATTTATAATAAGTCATACAAAAAATTAAAAATATTAATTAAAAAATAATTAAAAAAAAAATTATAAACTTCATTAAAAATTAAATAGAAATTAAAATTTTAAATTATATTTTTTTTATGATAAACAAAAAAATATGACAGTAAGTATAATAAAAAAACATTTATATGAAAATAAATATTGAAGTTAATTATAAATAATAATTATTCACATTTAATTATAATTTAAAATTATTTATATAATACTTAAAAAGAAATATATATAACTTAAAATTCTTTATTTGAAATATAAAAAAATAATAATTAATAAGCATAAAATACTCTTATTATAAATAAATAAAGTCGATATTAAATTAATAATCTATAATTATCCATATGGATATTAATTACAAAAGCAAATTTAAAGTATAATTATTTATACGAATTTTAAAAAAAATAAAGTTAAAGTTAATTCATATAAAAATTAAATAAGATTAAAATTATTAAATTATAGTTTAAGAGTTTTTTTAATATAAAAATAGTTTACATTGAATTATTTATATTGTAAATCATTCAATCAGTATTGAATTAAAAAGAATTTCTATATGCAATTATTTTTAAAAAAACAATATTGAGGTAAAAATTTACTATTATTAAATTTTATTTTGTATTAATTAATAGAAATTTTTTTTAACTAAACTATTTTATAAATTTATTTTATTTACAAATAAAAATGATTAAATTTTGTTTAAGTTTTTAAAAAGTTATTAATATATATTTTATAATATTATTTATAAACTATAAAAGATTTTATTATATAAATTATAATTAGTAATTTATTATAAATTTTTTTAATTTATTATTTTAATTATTTTTATGAATAAAATTTACCTAAAAAAAATTTTATTTAAAAAAAAAAAATTAAAGTGTTGAATAAAATGATTTTAATTTATCTTTATAAATAAATTTGCATAAAAACTTTTTGATTGAAAAATCAGAATTTTTATTTATTTTTTTTTAAAGATTTACTTTATAATTTTTTAAAAAAATTATTTTCATTAAAATAATTTAAATGAAAATTTTTAATAAAATTTTGTTTTATAATAATAAAAATAAAAACATTATATATGAGTTAATAAATTATTATTATACATTGTTATAAGTTAAAAAAATATAATTATATTTAACTATTAATTATTAACTTTTTATTTAAAATTAATTAAAAAATATTTTCTAATTAATTTAATTAAAAAAATTAAATTATTAGTTGGCATTTATAATTTGAAATATTTTTTATATAAATTTATAATGAAAAATATTGTAAAAAGTGTTTTATACTAAATTTAATTATAATAATATACCTTTAAAAAAATCAACTTTCAATTTATAATATATTAGAAAAATTTATCATTTTAAAATAAATTTTATATTAACTATTAATAAAAAAATTAATAAGAAACATAAGAACTAAATATATAAAAGTTATATAAAACGTATCAATGAAATAAAAATAATAGAATTTATAAATCTTTAATTTAATTAGACTTAAAAATTTTCTAAAGCAAACTTGTTAATATTTTTTTAAATATCATAATTTAAATAAATTTTATATAATAAAAAAAAAAGAAAAATTTTTAATTGGATAATTTCTGATATAAATATTAATTATCACTGAATTTACAATAAATTTAAAAATTTACTTCTAAAGGATTTTCAAAAAGCTTGTAATAATCTTCTGGAAGAGGAGCAGTAAAGGGATGATGAGTTGATGCAATTTCTTTTCGTTTATTTTATAAGAATTAAGTAAATAGGAATATTTTTATTATTTAAAATTATAAAAAACTCTAAATAAATTTTATAAAAAAATTATTAAAATTTTTAAAAAATAAAAATTTATAAAAGATCATAAATATTATATAAATAAATAATAATTTGAAAATGTATTCAAAAAAATATATATATAAAAATTTAATATTTTTAAATTTCAAAAATTATAAAATATTAAATAAATTAAATATAAAAAATTATAAAAATAAATTTTATTTTTTAGTAAATTTATAAAAATTATAAAATATTAAATAAATAAATAAAAGCTAATATTAACAAAGTATGAAATATTAAAAAAATATAGAAAAATTGAAAAAAATTATAAAAAAGAATATTTGATATTTTTATATATTTTTTTAAAAAAAATAACAAAAATTTATAAAAAGTATAAAATATTAAATAAATTAATTAGAACTAAAAAAATATTAATTCTTTTTAAAGTTTATAAAAGTATTTAACTTGTTTTTAAATTTTATTATTTAGCATTAATAGTCCGACCTACACAGTGGCCAATGGGATTTAACTACGAAGGACTTACATACTGTAAACACCAGAATGGGGTACTCGCGCCAGGTAGGCATCAAAATTAGTAAAATTTAACCCTAATAGTTGAAGTACACAGCGGCGAGAAAAACCATCGAGAACGAAGTTGATTTCAAGTTCTCTTATACATAATTATTCGAGTGCTTAAATATTATAAGTAGAAGCACTACAATAAAAACAAAATAAAAATTATTCCTTTGAGCTTCGTTGACATGTTCTAGGGCTAACGACCTTGGTACTTTTGTGTAAATTTTTTTATCTTGCTCAATAGTTATGAATATTAATTATTCAGACTATTTATTGAGTTCGTCAATAATAATAAAAAATTTATTAGTCATTAAAAACTTCAATATTTTAATAAAAAAATATTAAAATTTTATTAACGACTTTCAAATACTTTTTTTTTTTTAAAATTTAAATTAAATACTTTTTATGAATTTTAATAAATAAAAAAATAATAGTAAATAAATCATAATTAGTAAAATATTGATTATTAACTTTTATTAATACTCAAAAGAAAAGTATATTAAAAAATAATTATTTTCTTAAAAATTTCAGTAGCTAAAAAAAATATTATATAAATCTTCATTATTTAAAATATATCATATTATAATTTAATAAATGCAATATTTAAAAAAAATATAAATTATTGATGTTAATAAAAGTTATTAGCGAGTTTTTTTTTAAAATACTTTTATTATTATTTTTTTTGCAATTTTTTATATTTATTATAATTATTGGTTTATATATTTTTTTAACTTTTCTTCTATTTATATTTATATAAAAAATAATAATAAAAATTATAATTTAAAATTTTTTTTTCAAGCGAATCAATTAATAAATTTTTCCTTTAGATTTATAATAACTATAAAAAAAAGATCATATAGAATATGAAATTTATTTTTTTTACTAGAGTATTAATAAATAATTATTTTTTATAGGTTATTAGTCAATATAAAATAATATTACAAATATTTATTCTTTCATATTTAAAAACTAAATATTTAAATCTTATATCTAAATTTAATATGTTATTAAGATTTCAAATATTTAGTAAAAAATTAATTAATATTTATAATTTTTAACAGCTATTTTCAAATTACTCTAATTCTTTAAAAAATTAAATTTTATCATTTTTAGTAAAAAAATGATGAAATTTTTATAATTGGTAAATAATTTATCATTATAAAGATTATTAAATTTCATTAAATATAATAGCGATTTTCATATTACTTCTATTTTCTTTATTTTAAATTAAATATTTTCGTAATGTTAATAATAACGAAGATAAATAAATATAAATCATAATTTAAGAAATGTTTCTTTACAAATTAAATTATTTAATAGATAATGAATTCAAATTTGATAAATTTTTAAAAATATAAGAATTTTATTATTTAAATTTATTAGTTTTCATAAATTTAATAGCGATATCCAAATTATTATAATTACTAGAAAATTAAAAGAAATATATTTTCTTAATATTTTTAGAAACATAAAAATGAAAAAAAAAATTAATTAATTAAATTTATAAACAAAAATTTCATTAAAAAAATTATAAATTAAAATTTACTTTACTTTCAAGATTTTATGTATATAAAAAAAATAATTAATTAATATAAATTATTAAATGTTATTATTTTTATAAGAAATAAAATAATAATCATAATAAAATTATTAAAATTAAAATTAAATAAAAAAATTCGCGAATTTTTTAGCAAAAAGTACTTTTTTCTTCGGAAAGTGTAAATAATGGAAACTTTTCGACCCATAAGAAGGAGAATTTTTTTTCCCGAACATTTTTGTCTTGATCAATTAAAAGTTAATTAAATTATAAACTATAAAAAAAATTAAATTAAGATTAATTAGGTGTTTTTTAATTAATATTATAACAATTAATGAAATTATGTAAAAATAAAACTAATAAGATAATTTTTAAAAAAAATTAAAAAATCTAAACAATCGAATACTTCAAAACTATTTTATTAAAAGTGTTTAATAATTGGTATTGAAAAGTTAACATTAATTAAAAAAATGAATTATCTAAGAATTAAATTAAAAAATTAATATATAATTTTTTAATTTAAATAATAACAATTAAAAATTAATTTGAATTCAAATTAAAAATTAAATGGAGGAACAAAATAAATTAAAATTAGTATTAATTTTTTTTTAAATAATTAATTTTCAAAAGTTAATTAAATAAAAAAAATAAATTAACTAAAAAAATTAAATTTAATTAATAAAAAGTTTATTAATTTATATAATAACAATTAAAGAAAAATTATATAAAACTAAAAAAGATTTTAGAGTTAAATAAATTTAAATTTTTTTAATTATTTTAAATAATTTATTGAATAAAAATTGAACATTATTAAAAAAATCTATAAACAAAATGAATTAATTTTGATTATTAATATTATTATAAGTAAGTTAATTAATAAAATTTAAAAGTTAACTCAAAATAAATTAAAGTACAAAACCAAATTTAATTAGAAAATAAATTTTTTAATTTATGAAAAAACAATTAAATAAAAAAAAATTTAAAATCAAGATTATAAATATATTTATTTAAAAATTAATTAAACTTTAAAATTTATTTTTTTAAATAATTTAGTAAATAACGTTTAAAGTTAATTGAAAATAAAATCATAAAAAATAAACAATTTTCAAAACTAAATTAAACTAATAAAAAGTTTTTTAGTTTATATAATAAAAATGAAAAATTATATAAAAATAAAAATAATAAATTAAATTTTAAATTTAAAAAGGTTCAAAAAATAATTTAGTAAATAAAATTTTTAAATTAATATAAATAAATTAAATATAAAAAGTAAATTAAATTAAACAAAAAATTTTATAATTTACTTGATAACAACTACAGAATTTATATAGAATAAATAAAATTATTAACGATAAAAATTACTTTTATTTAATTTTTTTAGAATAATTAAGATTTGAAGTTGATTAAAATTGTAATAAAACAAATTAACTAAAATTGCATTAAATTAAAAACTTTTTAAGATGTATAAATTGCTTCTTTTAGATTATTATAAAGTTAATTAAATTATATTAAAATTATTAGTAAAAATAAAATAATTTATTAAATAAAATTTTAAATATACATTAAAAAATTGTAAAAATAAATTAAGTTAAATTATTTGTTGAATTGACTATTTAACAACATTAATTTTGTTCAATTTCAATTTTTTAAATTTATAGAAAAATTATGTTAAAAAGTTGGTTGAAATTAAATTAAAGAATTATTTAACTAATTTAATTTAATTCGACGGAAAAAAAAACTATTAAACTTTTCATAGCGAGAAGATCAGCAACACGGACGCGGAGTTTTCCTAAAAAGTTCCTCTTTTATATACAGAAAAAAATTACTATTTTAAAAAAAAATAAATTTATCATAATTCACAATTTCAGTGGGCGCGCCGGCCATAAGCAAAACAAAACTTTTTCGGTGATTTGAAGAAAAAAATGCACTATAATAATTAAAATAAATTGCAAAAAAAAATATTTTGAATTTTTTTAATAACTTATTAAAACGCACTTAAAATCATTTCGAACTTTGCAGCTAAAAAATTTAATTAAAAGGCCTTTAAATTCGCGATCGCATTCTCTAAAAAAAAATAATTTCTATACAAAAAAATTGTTTTAAAATTTTTTTAAAATTTTTTATTTTAATTAGCACCAGCGAGGACGAAGCTGCCAGCGCCTGCCAGTCGCTAAAATCTTTATTTTTAATAAAATCAGCACAGTCGGGAAAACTTAGGGCCAAAACTTTAAAATCCGAGTTTTCCGAGTTAAAATTATTAATTTTTTTGAAAAAATCTATATGTGGACTAAACAATGCAGTGACGTCTACTATCTTTAGTAAAAAAATTAAATTTTTTTCTTTAAAAAAAAAAAAGAAAATATTATTACACAATAAACCTTTTCTTCGAAAGTTAAATCGGGCTTGTCAGTGCCGTACTAAAAAAATTTATAAAATTTATAAAATTTGAGAATATAAAATTAAAAAAATTAAAAAAAATTAATGTAAAACTTGCCAGTGCTAAAGAATCCTCATACGAAATTATTGGAAACGGAAGATCAATCCGAAACCCCTGCGAAGACCAAATTTCGTTTAAGAGATTTTCAACAAGAGTTTGAATTTGACGCGCATCGGCAAAAGACATTTCAAGGTCGAGCTTAAAAAAAGTATAAATACGTAAAAAAAATTACCTAAAATTTAAAATAATTTGTTGCCTGCGTAAATTCGGGCTGCCGATCGGACCGTAACGGCTCATCGCGGTAACAACGCGCAAATTGATAATATTTTTCGATGCCACCAGCAATTAACAATTGCTTAAACTAAATTTTTAAATTTAAAAATGAATTTACTTTTTTTATACTAAATAAGTTTTGCTACTAACAAAAAGTGATTATATTATAAAAATTTAATAATTTATAAGAAATAATGGGTTTAAGAAATAAGTGTTCCACAGAAAAAATTATCGTTATTGAATAAATTAACGTAAATAACGCGAAACAGAATACGAAAAAAAATTTCTTTTAAAACTGCATAATGAAGCAAATAAAAAAAGAGTGCGAAGTATTTATAAATATTATAAATAAAAAAAAAAATATTAATAACTCGTAACTTGCTGGGGACTTTGAGGCAAAGCATAACAATGTCCAACGGATCGTGTTAAAACTAAATATTCACGAGCACCTTCCGGTGTGGGCTTAAACAAAGTAGGCGTTTCTACTTCTATAAATCCTTTAAATTATAAATATAAAATTACTTTTTTACTTTTAAATTTTTTACAGTTTCACGAAAGTAGAGTCAATGATTTCGACCAAACTTTTAAAGGTAATGAGACCTTTTTCATCCAAAAAATTTCTAATAATTTTAGCAATTTTTGCGCGTGTTACTAAATTGTTGTGTAAGTATTTTCTCCTCAAGTCGAGATGACGATGTTGAAGCCGTGTTTCTTCTTTAGGCTAATAATGATGTTAATATAAGTATAATAATTAATACAATAAAGTCAAAAAACCAATATTGAGTGATCATTAACAATAACAGGAAGATTTGCTTTGTTAAGCAATACTATTGTACTAGCAGAAACTTCATACTTGCCGGTAGCCAAATTCTAATAATTGTTTAAAAAGTTAACTCAAACTATAAATATTAAATTAATACCATATTTTCATTACTTCCTGGTCTCCTTTGCACTTTACCTGATACATAAAGAACACTTTCTAAAGTCAAGCTCTCCGTTATCGAATTATAACTAGTATCAGCCCTGGTAATTACTTGAGTTACGCCCGAAGAATCTCGCAGCCATATAAATTTTAGATGCCCAAAGTTACTAAAGCAAAAATATTAATTTACTGCAACTATAAAGCAAAGGTTATAAGCTCTAAACAAAAAGTTTTTTCTTCCCAAACGGCAGTTTTGCTTAGCCAAATAATAAGTTTAGAAAGTAATAAAAATCTAACCGAAAAGCATCAACCCAACCGCAAAGATGGACGGTCTGATAAACGTCACTTTCACTTATTAAACCACATTTATGAGTTCTCTTAAAATTAGAAACTTTATTTATATCAGTTAAAGCGCTGAACGTAGTGGAAAACCGCTTTGGGGCTTTACAACTTTTAAAATATACAATAATCCTACAAAAAAAAACTAGCATGAACCCAACCAGCCCTAATGGAGGGGTACTAGCCTGGTAGGCTTTTAAGAAAAGCATTAGCAACGAACGCACAAACGTAGTTCCTTACAATGTTTTTTTTTAAAAAAGGGAAGCACTGACTGAAACAGCATCCTGTTCTTTTTGTATTGCAGTGTCTATAGAGAACTTTATTATTTTCATATTTCACACTTCTCCATCTTTAAACCACGAGCTTTAACAACCGGTTTAGAGACGGCCACAAAAGTCTACACGCTCGCGTCCACCTACAAGTAGAACATTAGAATATCGGTGTACTACGAGCTCTAAAGATTTCGGGCTTCCTTTAAAACCAAATTTTTTGCTTAACAGTGCGAGTTAGGGTAGATTATTTGGGCGCATGCCTTTATTAAAAGCTCTACATAAAAATCAGGGGGTAACTTGAAACATTTAAATAGTTCAGTTAGCAATTAAAGTAAAGTCATAAAGTCATAATTTTTTGATATACCAATCGTTCACCTTCAATAATTAAATTTTACAAAAGTATATAGTTTCCGACTTCTCCAGAATCTGAAGGCTGACGAAAGGTGTGAATGCAGCTGGTATAGTTTTGGGCTCAGGCTGGTAAACTAAATAAATAATTATTTGTGTACATATGGCTTCAGGGTTACGACGAAATCCAGTACACTAAGTAACTGTATTTGTTACGGTGGTGCACATATTACCTCGAGCATTTAATTTTTTTTAGTTATGAAACTCACAACTTTTCTTACAAAATTTTATTAGGTTTGCTTAAATTATCGTAACGTTCTGAGTAAGTCTTAAAGGAATCGCTTGGACCGGACAATTCTTGTTATATTGTGTTTAGTAAAGTGTATCCTACATTTCTGTTAGAAACCTCGATGTTGTTGGACCTTCTTGTCTTAGTTTTGTTATGTTTTTAGCCTTTTTGTTATGACGCTGGCGCGTTTTATTATCGTCATTGGTATCCTAAGGGCTCCTCGTCTTCCTCACGCCAGCTAACGCGAACTTAAGGAAAGACTGGAGTTGTGTTTACTCTCTTTACAGTAGATTAATATTCTATTATGTTGTTTTCTTCTTAAAAAAGTTACATTTTATTGTTAAATTTTTTTTTTTTACTAATATAGCTTTTAAATATTTATGCAAACTTTATATAAAAATAGAAAATTTTAAAATAAAAAAGTTAATAAGTAATAATTATAAACTGCCAATCATCATTAATCCAAAGTAAAAAAATTTTACGTTATATATATATATATTAATACCTCCTGGTTTTTCAACGCTCCTTTCCATCTGCATAGAAGTAGCGGCCTCTTGGTTTGTTACGAAGGCTACTATTACAGGTGTGATTATTGAAAATAGTAGTGATCCTAAATATTTCCAGTAACTCGAAGATGTAAATAAACGATACCATTATGAAGCTTAGTATAAACAGACCCTAGGTCGAATGAAAATTTTAACACAATCCTCAAATATCTCTCTAATTCTGGTATCGAATATTAATAAACTTTACTAATTCAGATTTGAGTATGTTTTTTCTGTTGCTTGGAAGATTGCTACATTCATACTCCTTTGCAGAACATTTATCCCTCGACAATTCATTAATAACTATAAATCATTAGTTTGCTATCTTCGGTAGGAAAAGTTTTGAAAGCTATCATAGTGTTAATAATATAATAATTTTATTACTTGCTATTATAAAATTTTATTAAAAATAATTAGAAATCATTCTAATATTTATGAATATGCCACGAGTATAATATATTATAATAGCTACAAATCTGATTTTCCTGAATATTTAAAAACTTTTCACAGATTATAGCATTTGGGGTTCTTGTACAGTTTGAAGAAAATTTTCGGCATCTTTGAAAAGCTTTAAAAAATTGTGACTGATCCTAATTTCCACAGGGCCTAAATCCATTTCCTATGCTACTGGTCACTAAACTCGAGATTTTTGCAGAGGACGTTGCAATATTTTTATCTTTAAAAAGTCAATATTTAGCTTAATAATATTTGTAAATTAACCCTTGTTTTTAATCTAAATCATTATCGATAAGTAAATAGCCCAAAACCATCGAATGAGGGTTTGCTTATTTAATTATCTCATGTAGTGAGAGATACTAAACTTAGATATGATAAACTTATCAACTATGCAATAAGAAAAGCAAAGAAAGTTTGAAGGTCATCATAACTGCCTACACAGCAAAAGCCTTTTTAATATAAACAGCAAAATTCGACTGCAGATTTATCAAATCAGGGGCTCAGTATTTTTACAAACTAATCTAAAGCCCCAAATGCTTAAGGATTACTTTAAATAGATTGACGAAAAAAACTTTGGCTAAAATTATACACTAGAATTGTCTATTTCAAGTGCTTTGAGTTACTATCCTTACGAATATAAAAAGTGCCTAAGTTCGCGGTATCTACCATTGAGCTAAGCCACCTAAACTGGTGCACTTATGATGAGGAAGCAGCAAAAAGCTATAGTTAGCATGACTGCGCGTTATGTTTTAACTAAAAATAAAAGAATTAATGACTTTGAGCGGTCAATTATTTGTTCATGATTTCCCCGCTGTCGTTTATGATGCAGCGAAGGTAGCAGAAATTCTTTTAGAAGAGTTTACATCTAAGTTTTGACTTAAATACTAAATATAGCATTGTACATAATTAGAGATTACATTTGTCAACGTCGAAATTAACGGCTTTACTAATAGCTTTCTGTGACTATTTTTATTTTAGCCTCCCCTCACGTTATAAACAGACTTCTTCCGAGGAAAAGAGAACTTTTCTTTATCAAATATACGTAAAAATTTTTTCGAAGATTTGACAAACTGAACTCTAAAGAAGTTGCTATAAAGAATAATCTTGAGAGTAATTATCTTTATAAAAGAAGATAAAGATGAAAATCAACCAAGATTTTTGTAAAAATTGTTATACGAGGGAAGAAGAATAATTATGCAAAATATATTTTTCTATAGTTTTAACGTATACTTTAACTGCTAGTGTAGCCGAACTTATTTTTTTTAGTGCCACTTCTATTACACTTTTCATGCCTTTTTAATACACGCGCAGAGAGAGCTAGAAATTACAAAAAAAAATTATTTTAGAGAAATAACCGGTAATAAACGAGAGTTCAAACTTTATTTTTTTTTCACTAGTTTTCCCCTAATATTTAGCTCTTTTGCAATAATGAATTGTTCGACGGTACAACGCGTATAATGCACCATTGAGCAGTACCAGCTAGATTGCCGCTCTCGCCTAAGTCAAGAGAAAAGTAAGTGAAGGTGATCTTACATTGACGAATTTGTTTTTTATAGCACTTGCCGCCTCATCCCCTCCCTTGGTAACAGTTGTTAAACCTAGCCTCTCTAGGCGAACACATGTGGTCGCAAGCGGGCTAGAGCGAACAGAAAAAAAGCTTATATTTTTAATATTAAATTTGACTTATATATGGGTTCTAAGTTAAAGGCTATAGGTTAATATTAATGTAAGCAAGCCCAATAATTTATCTAAGTTAAACCTTTAGCGCGACCTTTTTTCACGCCTCTCTTAAGGGTCGATATCAATAACCCATGTATAACTGTTTTTAAGCTGTTTAATAAGCCTTTATTTTGTGGAGATGTGAAAAGTTTCTTGCTAAGTACTAGCCTTGAAGAATATCTGCTTTTGGTAATGTAATTTACTCTCACCTGTAATTTTATGAATTATTTTAGGATGTAATCGGAATGGTTTAATCTTTTTTGGCGCGTTTACACATGCACTACAAATGAAACAGACAGTTAAAAATTTCCTCCTTTTATAAAAAGCATCTGTTCCACTTATTCAATATTAATTCTTTAAAAAAAATTATCTTCGTATTTCTCCGCTTATTTATACCTTTTATGAATGAGGTTTGTATACTGCTATATACCTGTTAATGTTGAGCAACAAAAAAAAGTAATATTCAGCACAGCACACCACAGTGATGCACGAAATTACTGATGTGCATGAGGGTGGGGCGCAAGAAGTAAGAAAACTCTTTAATTCTATTTTCGACCCGGTTTATAAATTTATAAGTACTACTGATTTGTGAAGATGTTCGGTAAATTCAAGGGAGGAGCGCTTAGTGTCTTCAGTAAAAGTATAAAAATTAAGCGGATTCATATATAGTAAACTTATGTTTTGATAGGGATAGAACTTAAAGAGTTATAGAAGCCAGGTGATTTATTACGAAATGAGGTGCTTAGTGAAAATAGACTAATAGCTTATCAATTTTATAAGCAAATGCCCTGAAAAGCTTGAGAATCCCAAAAAAATTCTGCAAAGTGATATTGTTTTAACTCTATTATTTAAAAATAAAATTTTAATTTAATAATATTAAATTAATTTATAATGTACAGGGACTAGTAACTATATAATACTTGATCAGATGAAAATTATAGCTGAAAAAGAGTTATATTGTATGCGTGAAGATGAGAAATATAGTTATTAGAGTAAACAAAAAATAAATGATTGTCACATGAAGTATAACTAACATACATTACGATCATAAAAATTTACTTCTCCATTACAAGGCTCAGATGAATTTAATATTTGGCACTACACTTATTGAAGACAGAGAAATGAACAAATTAATAAA
This sequence comes from Zophobas morio, assembly GCF_036711695.1. NCBI lineage: Eukaryota > Metazoa > Arthropoda > Insecta > Coleoptera > Tenebrionidae > Zophobas > Zophobas morio. Next base: position 21,633 of record NW_026972904.1, read on the forward strand.
GGAGACCTACTTAAAATTTTGCGAACTTGCGAGAGGGTTTTTTTAAAAAAATTGTCAGCATTAACCCGTCTGATTAAAATTTAATAAACATGTTCATAATTTAAAGCAAATATTGTAAATTTAAAAAACTGGAATGTTTTTTATTTAAACATGCCATCCTTTTTCTAAGGGAATAAAAATTATTACATGGAAGTTGCGAAAAAAAAAAATTCGCATTCGTAAGTAGATTTTGGTCGTAAAAATTTGGCCCTTTGGTTCCAGCTAGACGCTAATTTTAACAAATTGCAAAGGAATTTCTAGGCGTATTCTTATTAAGAGATCTTAAGAAACAGTTATGCAATTCACGGCGTAGAACACCAAAATATTCTGAGGTTGAGATGAGCGCTGGAAGCCAAAGTTGTTCGAGTGGTATGGCAGCTTACAGAACTAAGTATTTGGCTAAGTAAATTTTAACACTTACTTAGAACCTTTTTCGAGTATACGCGAAACCTATTCAAGCTGTGAAGCATTTTTGTCGGCGGAAGAATCCTCTTCATCCTCTGGTGAGTGGAATTCCTCTTCCGAAGGTTATTTTTTCCTTGGCAACCAATTTAGACCTGGAAATCTTTATATTTGTCTTTTTATATTGTTTAAAGATCCTCTGAACAGCGAGCACAGTGAAGATATTGAGGATGTCTTAGAGGATACTAAGAGTAATATATTCCTTGAAAAACCGGTAGATGCCACTTTGGGCGATGAGGGAAAAAACAATATGTTTGTGCTTATCACCGAATTACGCCTTGCTATAGATCTTTAAGTTTTATTATCATAGTGAACTCGCGAATGTTGGTTATGGCAAGAATGAAAGCAGAGCGGAGAGGAAACTTTGCTCTGAACTACTAATAAAACTTAATATTGTTAATAAAATTTTTTAAAGGGCCCTTAGGAGATTAGGGGGGGCTAGCACAGCCTGGGAAACTGAAGCAGAGATCCCCCGAGCGCTCAGTGAAGTTGAAATTTTAAAAAGAGAGGAGAGAGTACTGATTTTTTTTACACTTTTATTTTTTTTAATATAAAGAGGATTAATTATATAAATTTAGGCCAAAAAGAGGAAATTAAAAGCTAAAGAACAAGATAAAATACTCCTGGTGAGCAGAAATTGTACTAGGAATATAGAAAACGAAAGACTGAATTTTTACCTCTTCATTTAAAATTTTATACCAATATATTTATTGATAAGCTAAACTTGCTTTTCTATTTTATATATTAAAATTAAACATGCTTTAACTGCATACTAGCAAGAAACCATCTCTGCACTTTTAAATTCAAATAGAGAAGATAAAACTGACTATGAATCTGAAATTGAAATAAAGGTGGGCCTTGCTTGTAATAAATTTAGTTAGTAACTAACAAAAAATCATAGAAAGAACTTTCTGTGGATGATGATAAATTTATAACAAGTCAAATTATTAATAAAAATGGGTCGCGGTATTATTTAAAAGGCGATTTTCCAACCAGTTATGGAGATCGCCACATACTAGCCAGACCCCGGGGTCTCACTGAGCGTCTCTGCCAGGCGCCAGGCTGCTCAAAGCCTCGAAGTTATAGAACAAGTAAGACAAAAGTTCCGGTTTGCTCAAGTTTGCTTTGTTATAATAAAGTAAAGTAAATAAAATTAAATAAAAATGGAATTTGTTTCAAATTAATATTTTATAAACCGACAATGTTAGAATTATATTTTAATTTATTGAAATAATATTTAAACATAACATTAGGGAGACATATGAGACTCACCTAAATTTAATTTTGTATAAAAAAATTAAGTACATAGTAATTTTTTTTGTTTACGTCTTGGATTTTGTACCATTTTTTCTAACAATCGTTTGATAACTCTATAAGCGTAAGTGATCCAAATTATAACTTTAGATGTAAATTTTACTACGCTGTCTACAGTTAGCGCGAGTTTAAATTTTGGGTCTAAAGGAAAAGTCAAACAGGTATATTATCACAATTTATCTGAAGGAGCAAACTATAGAACATGACAAATGTAAATATTGTTGGAAACCATTACCAATTTTTTTCAGTAAGGTATAAAATATAGTTAAGTTATTATGATTATTAATAAAATACAAAACTTTTCTGTTAAAACTTTATTAAAAGTTCTTATAATACGTTCCTTGTGAAAGGTCGTATGACAGTATTTGCCCCTGATACACGGAAAAGAATTGCCAATCACGTTATTGACCATTCTGAAACTGCTATACAAATAATACGCGGCGTCCTTATAAGGTTCGGCTTAGCCCGTAAACTAGAAGATTTAAATAGAAAAAAACGTTCATAGTACGCTAATCGACTAGAATAATTTATTTTATACAATTAAACAACGACAAAAAACGTAGAGTTGCACTTCCGATACTAGTATTTATTCTTAAGGACACTCAAGACTGGCGAGGAATATATCTGACAAAACAGCAATATAGTTCAACGACCATTAGACTACGACTAATATTAAGTTAACAATAATCAAGATGTAAAAGAAAGAATAAACCAAAACATTATGTATAATAATATTATAATTACTTAAAAACTTGACGATAAACTTCCCGAAAAAAACTAAATAATGCCTCGAATGCACAATTAAAATTGGCATATTGATAAATAAACAAAATTTGGAACTATCTATAACTCAAATAACGCGGGTCAAAAGCCTGTATTCGTGAATATAGACTTTCAAGAAACCGACTACTCAACTATCATTCAGAACTCTACTTACAAGCGCACGCGCATCTTGAAGAATTTATGCAAGTCTCATAATAATTATCGTCAATATCGGCTATTATAAAAATCAGATAATGCTTTTTAATGCTTTTAAAGATTAATATATATATGCTTTTATAACCACGCCGCCTACCTACAGGTGTTATACAGCATCGACGTAGTGTTTAAAATATTCTTTTAAGCTTATAGACTCTTTAATAATGCACATGCTTCCTAGAGGTTAATCTCTACTATTCTATAGGCAGATTACATATTACTTGGTAATCAAAGTTGTTAAAAAATATGGGCGTGAGGTTAAAACAAAACATTTATAACAGGAAAAGAGGGTCGCATCAGTGGGAATAATGTCCCTAACAGCTGAAATACGACGGCAGTTCTCAATGCTGGAACGATGGCTTTACTTATTTAAAGTTATTGACTTGTACTCATGAATGTCGTAATTAAATGAGGCCAAACTCTTAATGCTATTGGCCTCATTCAGCATCTTGTTAGGCACAAGGCTCTAAGAAACCATGTTCAGTTAATATATAATTTGTTTAAATTAAAAATTCCGGCCTTATAGACCAGAACAATCTATTGAAATTACCTGTAGACTATAAAACTAAAATTTCTCTAGAGCCTTATAAACTGAAATTCCGCCACAAAACAAAAGAAGAAAAATACTCTTGCTTATTAAGGTTAAAATGAATATATATACACAATTTTATAAATAATTTTGAGATATTATATCTACTAGTTCAAATTAATTGAATGAAACGCCAAGCACACATACCCTCAATTATATAGAGTCTATCTCCTTTAATTGCGCACTGTAAGTGGCTCATGTCACCAACATAAAGCAATTCAATAAGCCTGTAGGTCCACATAGTTGACATAGGCATTGCTATAATTTGTATATATTACACTACGAGTAGCGAGGGCGATAGTTAATACAGCAACAAATGGTGAAGATGAGGTGGGGCATACTGAGTTAAGTACAGATACCATTTGAGATATCTGTTTCGCTATTAAGGAAAAGAATTTCAATTCCACCGCGTAACAATCAAACCAACAAGTCTAATGGGAAAAAGGATATAAGATTTATTATATTCTTTTTGGAAATAGAGGAAAATTTCTGAATTATTTTTATTATAGTATAATAATACTGTGAGTACCGAAAAAAGTATATTGAGGTGTTAGTTAAAAAGTAGTCCAATCATAAGATGATATTAGCCCCCAACTAAGAAATAAAAGTTAGAATTTATCCAGCCTTCGGTACAAGGTTGAGCTCCCCTGAGTAGAACGAGAGAAAGGTTGCCATGACGGCTTGCCAACCGATGTAAAACCAAGTACTTGTCCCCTAGGCAGCTGTGCTTCCCAACGGACCTCAAACCGTCGACTTTACCATGGAGTAATGTAACCACTTAACTACAGAAGCAGTTCCCTTCAAGGAGGGATTGAACCTCAAATCATTTTTTTATGAACAGAGGGTATTACCATTATACAATTGAAGGACTAAATTACCATCTATAAAGGCTAATTAGCTTGTTCTGTTGGCTAAGAATCGTGTTCTGCTATTATAGTAATTATAGGGGTAAAAGACTCAAACTTTTCTAATTACCTTAAAAAATAGTGCCTTGTCCTTAGGCTAACTCCTAATAAGATCTAAGATGGTTAACAAGCAATATAGAACTTGACTCTATATTCCCAAGGCCGAAAGGAGTTTACATTAAACCGATTACCCGAGGATGGCAAATTAATGAATGAGAGTTAAAGCCCTCCGTGTTAATTTGGGGTTTTCTTTCCCTTTTGCCTGCTTCGAAGATTTGGTCAAAATTGTTGGGATCAAGCGCAAAAAAAAATTATCTTCAAATCTTGAAAACTAATGCGGTGCGCACGGGGGTTCTATTATTCTGTAATAATTTTACCTTCTATGCAGAACAGTAACCCTAAACACACCGCTCGGGTATTTAAAAAGTTCCTGGTCGGCATAGAAGAAGAAGGAAGAAGCCCTCAAAAACATGGCGTGGTCCCCCATAAAGACTGGACTTGAATTCGAGCGAAATAAACTCGATGGGAAGGTCAGGAAAGAATGTATGACACCAAAGGAATAACCGTAGAGGACTTTTCAAAGAAAGTGGAACAATACTTAGCAGGCTACGCTGAAAAAATTGGTGGAAAGCATGACGAGAATAATGCTTGCGATAAATTCTTTAGAGAAGGATATTTTGAAGAGACTATAATTTCAATTTTTTTTTTTTGCAATGTATATCGACTTGTAAATATATCTTTATCGTTTATTAGGGAGTTTGCCACAAGTAATATTTAATCTGGTTTGATTAAATTGCATCAATTATTATACCATTTATCAACTTTAACCTGTTTCCATTCTTTCGTGAGCGATAGTGTATATCGAAAATTTTTTTACTTCACAGGTATAAATACAGATGACCATATGTCAGTAAACGCTTTCCTTGCGATGAATTCATCTCTTGCTCTGTTTTTATATTTTTTTATAAATTCACCATTTTTTGTATACAAAACTAATATACTTTGCCGGTGTTTATAAAAAAGAAAATAATAAAAAATATGAGGATCCAGGGCCGGGTATTGAACACTTTGGGGAAATGCAGTTTTAGCATGTTAAGATAGTTTAAACCTTCTTGCTGCACTATGTTATGGACTTAGAAAATAAAAAACTTACAGGCTTATTAATAAAAGGAGGCGCCCTAGTCCTTTTTTTTTCTGTGGACACATCGGCAAAAGTTAACGCTCTTAATCTTAACAGTATATCCGGCTTCTTTTTAATTTTTATTAAAGTTTATAATTGGAATAAGATTAGCTAGTTGGGAACCAGAAAAGGCTTCCTATCTGAATATAAAACTCAAAAAATATTATATAAGCGGTTAATACTTAAGCCTTTTAGGGTTAATAGATGCATAGTTTCTAACTGCAGGTGCTGATAAATCTGTTCCGTTATAATTTTATAGACTGAGATTTGTGATTTTATGAAGTATAAATTTTTGTTCTGTGTACGGTTACTTACTAGTTATTCTTAGCTTCGAATTTGTATCCTTCCATTCATAGTACTTAGTTTACGTTTTTGCAAACTTTACGGAGAGAGAGCGTAGTATTATTATTAAAATGAAGATAAGTTGTAGTTGCATGACCTTTCTCAAAATATTAAGCTGTATTATTACAGCATTTTTGGCTTGTTTTACTAAATTCTTTCTTCAAGAAAGAATGTTTTAAGTTATGTTAAATCTAGTAAGGTCGCTCCTTTTCAGTATTTTAAGCGGAAGTCTCCTCTCTCCCTCTCTCTTTTTTTAATATCCATCTAAACAGTACCATCCTAACCTTTAACTACCTTTACTATAATCGCAGTTAAAACTTTTATCTGTTGTAGCTGGGATAGTGTACAGTCATCTATGTATCGTCAAAAAATTAATTAAAACATAGCTTTTAAAATTAAGATCAACAACTCCAAAAAACTTTAGAAAACTTTTAAATTTATTTTACCCTTTTGAAACTATAAATCCGTGGAACAAATAAGTTGACCATTGAGGGTATATATATTTATTTATACTAACTGTTACACTAAATTACAGGAAAAAAAATAAATTTTTATACTGAAATCATAATAGCCTTACTTAACTTTTAAACAAAAATATTATTGTAAGTATATAATCTCTTCAGTTTCTCAAATAACTCAAAACGCTACAACGTGGCCACTGGCTGATTTAAGCGTAAACTGTAAACAATTTATATAATAATTAAAATAAGATCAGAATTATTATTCTACTAAAAATAACAAACAGCCTTAAAATGGAAATAATACCGTTAAATTATTTATTAACCTTGAAAATTAGAGAATCCTAAATGGGCCAAGTAGGAGCTTAACTACTTTATTATAATAAATCTTGTACTTTAGAAAAAAGGTGATATAATAGGAAATATACTCAATAGCCTGATTTATTAATTTTTATTTGAAAATTGTGTATTGTATACCCCCCAAAGAACTTAAAATTTAGATAAAAGTGTTTTTTAGTTTTTGGACTTTTTCTCATCTTTTAGACTTTTTTATTCTGTATCTCAAAACTGAAAAGAAGTGGGCACCAAATTCTCTTTGACATAAATTAAAATTGGCGTTAGTAACTGTACTGCAAGTAAAATAAATACTTTTTTTAATATATCAAGTTTAAATAAGCACACTATATTTTTTAAAAACCTTTTAATAGAGGTTTGTGAAGGGTAACGTGTAGTCTTAACAACTTTTGTTTTTTTAAAGCAAATGATAGTTAAACGAAGCATTAAGGTCTTTGTAACTAATAAAGTTGTTAAATGCTTTTTTTTTTAAGTTTTAATAGTACATTATATTATAGTTGTACCTAAACATAATTAAAAATGGAAGACAATAAAAATTTGCCTTAATACAAATATACTTTAGCTTTCCACTTTGCTACAGCTCAGTTTTTTATTTCATGCCTATAAATTCATATATATCTTTGGAAGAGTTATCAAATGATATATGAGCTATCAAGGAATAAAAAAACTTAAACTGGTAACTTTGCATTGTCTGTTAATACAAGTGCGAATAATAATATATTTAACTATTAGGTACGCAGTAAAAAATAATATAAATTCATTACTAGTTAATCAAATTCTGTGCACAATTAAACTTTAAGAGAACTCTTGATTGGTCATCCAAACATTTTTCAGTTTTTCCACTTTAAGAGAAATTGTACGAAAAAGTTACTGTTGCAAAAATTGAATTTACTATTTTTTTTTATTTTGATACATGGCGTACCGGGATTTTGCTAAAACTTAGATTCATTTTGTTCTAACCACTTCTAGGAAACTTAACGCACTGACTTATATGTAAACTAATAATAATAATAATAATATTTATTATTGTGAATAGCTACTCTGTGTTTGACTTTTTTAGAAGTTGATGCTAATGCAATGGAGATCGGCGGGCTAATCTAGAAAAATTAGAAATGACACTTTTAATGAACCTTTAAAGCAGATGTAAGCAATTGCTTAATAAAATTTAGATTTACTTAAAGAGTTTAATTGTTAACAGTAAAGTTATGCTAGTCATACTGTTCATTGTTGCTCGCGTATGCATTATTAAAACAAACTTTTATTTTACTACGACGGATGTACTTATAAGAAAAAACTTTTGTTGGTGATAAACTTTTTAATGTTCTATGCACTAACTGGCTACTAGAAGAATAAACATTGACAGTTCATAAACAGCTCCCTTACTTTATATTTATTCAGTAAAAGCTTTCTTATTTAATATAAATTATATCTTTTAAAGTATGAATATAGAAAAACAACCTTTTTATTAGGTTTATTATCGACTACATAGGTACAAATTATAAAATATTAGTAATTTGTTTCACGTTTAATTCTAATACCATACTAAATGAAAAAGCTATTTTTAATTAATCTTATTCTAGTTGGTCGGCAAAACATCGTTTATATAAACCCTCTTCTTTCCAGGCAGCCCTTATTTTATGTTCCCGGTCTTACTGCTACTTCAAAATTCTACGAATACCCTGGTCATGACTTTAAAGGGTAGTACAAAAGTCACAAGTTGGAGTGTTAATAAGCAAATAATTTTTTTGAAGCGGTGTAAGGTGGCCATTTTTAGTAATTAAAGACTGGGTTCGTATTTTAGCATGGGTTAGGTCAAGAATCATGTTTTGAACTAATAAACATAAAAAAAAACGAACACCATAACCCTTATACAACATAAGGTCGACGGACACAACGGCATGATCTTTCAAGAATGTTTTATCTTTTTTTTAACACTGGCATACTACTGTCAAAATTTAGAAGCACTTTAAACGATCTGATTTAAATTTCTCCTCCTCGAGGAGGTTAAGGAGTTATTATTCACCAGCCCCTTCTCCCATAGGGTTATCGTGACTGTCCAAAATGAATGTGGTTTCGCAGAAACGTATTGGGCCTGGATCGGCCACGTTTAATATAGTATATACTAGTAAATAACACTATTCGTATACTGTACTTTCCTAATACTATTCTAGGATGCTACCATTTGTGAGAAGTAAGCACTCTTTAGCGCACCACAATCAAATATACAAGTATTCGGCTCGATATAGCACAAAGTAAGACAAACCGAGCCAATGTAATTAAAAATGTTATGATTTTAGTTAATAAGCTTCTCACTTTGCTGGACTAATGCAATTGTTAGCGTGGTAATAGGATTAAGTACTATTTCAGAACCGGTTTCGAGCTAATCTCATAGCATCTAGAATCGATGCAAATAGTGTTTATCTATAATACCCATGATAGCAACCTTCAAAGTTCCGAACGGTACAAAACAAAGATATAGTTCAGGAAAATACCACAGGCTTTCGGACGAACCTATTCAATTTAGATGCAGGCATTGCTACCACCCTTGGCCTTAAATTACAACAAAGTCAAAGGGCCTACCAACACCTTCGTCTAAGGAAAAGCCGGTTGGTAGGCAATAATTCTAGTATATCAACACCGATTTTGGTTATCGAGAGAATATTCGTAAGCTAAAAGCTAAGCTGAAAACTATTTTTAGCCTAACACGGTTCGCCATAATCCTTAGTGAACTCAAAAGAACGGGACCTTCTAAAGATCTCAAGTGAGTTATTAGTTTTCTCATTTTCAAGAGCAGCCTATCGATCCAAGAGAACTTTTGGCTGTTAGACTAGGCCCATTCTCCGCTAGGACTCATCAAAGTGCACGTTAACTTTGATCACTTCTCCTTACAAGCACGATAACCATGTTCATGCCGACTGTGTTCTGATCATTTAGTGGAAGAGATAGAATTATTAATTACGAGAGCCTACTGTATAATTTCAGCTCAAGTCAAGTCAAGAAGTTTGAAATATAGTTATCCAGCACCCTTCAATATAGTGACTACATTTCACTTGTCCTTTATCCTTGGATAGCGTCCGACACGTACATCGTCGGATCCTATAGGTAAAGTCCAACGACGAATTTCACCTTAGAGCTGATCTTTTTCGGGTCACTTAACGATAGTAACCTATGCCGTTGTTGTGCTGAATCGTTACTTTATTAAGAGAAGTGTACAACATTGCAGGAAAGCGCTGAGGATAGCCAAGAATTAGGTCTGCTACTCAGAGCCAACCACCTAAGCTGAGGTATAACACTGGTCGTTCGACCTACCTAACTTTAGATGATAACCAAATAATATCCTAGATCGCCGTGACGACATGGCAATGAAGGATGCTCGCGCAAGACAAGCGTTGAAGATATTAAAAAGATAAAACGCACATGCGCGAGCATCGAGAAAGGAAGTTTCCCATTCTCCTATACATGCTTTTTGGAGGGGTAAAATAGTGTTCATACACAGACTAGTTAATCATTCCTTTCAATATGAGATGAAGATGCTAGATATTTTTAATGTATTATCTTTTTTATATAAATTTTTGATAACAAAATCATATAACATATCTTAATTTAAGTTATAAATATATATAAATACCTTGTTACCTCTCGCCCTCCCTTATTATACGTACACTAATTCTAGGCGCCTACTGAGCGGTGGACGCTAACGAGCGCTGTCTAATAATTGGGACATTTGGTTTAGACTCCATGAGGAGGGCAGTTTTATATCATATGAGGGTTAAGAAGCATTCTTCGTTTAAAAGTAGTGAAAGAATAGTTTATTGTTTATTTGGAGAGACACAGCACTCTCGGCACGGTTAAGTTACAGGTAGATGTTCACAGAACACGAGAAGAACTAAGGTTCACTGTTGTAAAGCACCGGCTTCCTAGAGGTATTGACTTACTATTAGGAAGGAGAGATCACGAAAAGTTTAATTATAGCCTGGTGTATATTGAGTATCGGGTACCCTCTGTACCAAGTAAGAAATAAATAGAGAAGACTTTAAAGGAAAAGAAGCTAAAAATGATAATGTAGATAAAGTTAAGCGATATAAGGATTGCGAAGTAAAGAAGGTAGTTGAGACTGAGTTTAAGGAAATAAGGGATGAGCTTCGCATGAACGACTTTGACAACGTTGAAAGAAGAATGACTTGTGTTTCAGTAAGTGATCTAGAGATACAATTAAGCAGTTTACAAATAAGTCAGATTCTGACAATACTACAACCTCTAAATAAAAATGTAATGAAATAAAATTAAACTAAGTAATTTGTTAATAAATTAATAAACTTGATACGAAAAATTTTACGTAAAACTAAGAATTGAAAAAGGTAATTTTGTAAAGACCTCTGTAAAATGATTGGGAAGAGGGGTTAGTAAAAAAATGCTTGTGGGATGTGTGGAGAAAGGCCGCAAGTTTTCAAAACTATGAGTACCCGGAAAATAAAAAAGACTTTTGCAGTTTGATGCAAATGCTTAATTATTGGAGTATGTACATACCGAAGCGCGCCATATTATTGGAGTTTTTAAGCATACTTTTAAAAAAAAATTAAATTTGTGTGGTAAGATGAACAGTAGTCTGCTTGGGAAAAAGCCCAGACGATTTAGAAAGAGATTATAAGTGGAACAGGTAAAACCCGATGAAGAATTAATTTTACAAACTGACACTAGTGACATAGGTATGAGTGGCGCCCGATTTCAACGATATGGTGGTCAGAACAATAAAAGGAACCAACAGTATAGAGGAACAACAAGACGGACAGACTTAAAAAGAAACACAAATATAACAACAGAGCACTAGATCAGGGTAAACGGATCATATGAGATTAACAGACAAGAACAGAACCCCGTAGCTAGAAAGGGGCAGGTTGATATACGAGTGCATTTGTAAGTTCTGAATTTAACAGTGCTCAAAGAAGTTATAGTACCACTGAATGTAAAGCTTTAGCAGTGGTTTTAGTCCACTACAAATACTATGGACCTAATAGAATTGAATGGAAAAAAGTTTATTGTGGAATCAGATAATAAAAGACTTCTAGGGTTTTTTAAGAAGGATATTGAAAATGACTGTAAGAGAGAAAAAGTTGAACAGGTGGAAACAGATGATGAATATCTGATTTGCTCTCAAGGCTCATTAAAGAGGATAGTCAAGTTCGCAAGATTTTTCGGTCCAAAGCTGTAGTGTTGGCAATAACTAAAGATAAAATTGATAGAATTTTTATGCCTGCTATTCATATAAACTTTTTTCGTCCTGGGAAAAAAAAACTACCAAATGTTTAAAGGTCTTAAGGAAGCGAGAGGAGTATGGTTCAATTTATTATATCTGGTGTTTTCGTTATAAGTTCGTGCCAAAAGGTAGCAGAAGGAATGGAGGTAACCAAACCAACATTATAACTTGCGACACTATCGTAAGCTCCTTCAGATGTAGTAAACAGTCTACTTTTACTTATTGAATTGTAATATATAACTTTCGGTTTTTAAAACATCCATCTTGGTGGAGTACTTTCCTCTATTTATGTTTTAATTGACATTGACGCTTATAACTATTCGGTTTTAAAAACATTTAGTGGCCCATGAAAGGAAATTCGCTTATAAAACTTTATAGTGGACTCATTAGATTATAGCAAACGCCCTTATTGTAACGCACTTTCCCCAAACCAAAAGCAAATAGTTTAGTTGTTTGCTTAAGTTTCAGATAAATAAAGAACGGTGTTTTTTATGCAAAAAACTGGAAACTTAATTGTGTATACAAAACAGAGAAAAAAAAAAATTTAAGGGGGTCCTCTTACATTAGTTATTAAAAATTTATTGTAGCTGACAAAATGAAATATTAATATTGCTGCTCAATTTGTCATTTTATTAAAATAAGCAATTTCGATAAATTTTATGAGTTTTTGACAACTTTATATATTATACTCAGAGGGGAAAAATCACACCGTTTTAAAGTATATTTAATTATTCTTATGTTACTATGAATAAAAGTTGAATTTCTTAAATAATCAGTGATTATTAATAATTCTAAATAATCTTTATATAGCAACTGACACTTTTCATCTCGTTTTGATTAATATTTTAATCTCCCACCTATTGAAGCTATAAAATTCTCTTTCAAGGTAATTTAATTCTTATTTAATTATCCCATTTTTTGAGTTCTCTGACCGCTTATACAAATTAAATTATTTTGATTCAATTAACACATTACACCCTTCTCTACAAAAGAGAATATACCTTATAACAATTTTATTATTACTTTAAAAGCTAAAAAATCTTTGAAAATTATAATAAATTTTATTTACTCACACGGTGGTGTAAAACTTATCGAAATTACTCTACAACAAGTAGCTAATTTGCAATTCCGTTTATAAATGACTTTTATTAATCTTCTAATGTTTACTAATAATTACATATATTTCGTCTATAAAATTAAAGGTTATACGCCCTTTCTTATTCTATACGTAAACTAACGTTTATTTCTTATATAATTTTTTGCAGTTTATTATCATTCAATTTTTGTTGGTAAGAGCTGTGTCTAAACGCAATAAAATACCCTTGTGACAACGATATAGTACAATACTCCACCTTAATGTTAATTTACCATGCTAAAATTTTTACCTAAATTTTTAAATAATGACTGACATAATATTCATTGTCGTTTATTAAGTAAAAAAAAAACATCTGCTACTCTTATTAATAGATTCCTATACTTTGTTTCTTTGATTAACGTATATTTATAAATTGTGTGTACTAGGAAATCAAATAAACTCCGTACTTTTCACCAAGTACCCTATAGAAAGGGATAACCTTGGTAATCTTTTCTGGCCTTATTTTTTATTGTATATTTTACATAAATTAGGTATATTATAACGCATAGGTCCTGCTATATTTAAGTATGATCTGCAAACCCAAAATTTTTTCGAGACTTTAACTATTTTCCATATCTTATTAAATCTTTTAACGTATTTTTTTTTACAAGTACTTAGCTTGTTCAATATTTTTTTTTATATAAATAAATGCAGGGTTTAAAAATTGAAAGTGGTTAAAAAATTATATAATCCACTGAAGAGCAAAGGCTAGTAAACTAGATAAATTTTCCTCACTAAATCTAAACCATCAACATGAATTTTTAACATCGAAAGTGTTAACGGGGTTTGTTGCTGTTAGTTCTCTTATAGTAATCGAAACCTTTTCTACTGTAAAATAAATATCGAGTAACTACTTATTAGTATTAAAAGTTCCCATATTAGTTGATATTTCAGGTTACTAGTTTTTAGAACTAGTAATAATTATGTGCTTTATTTGGAAAAAAATATTAATATATATTTTTCTTGGCTTTTTAAAATTTTTAAATGAATTCATTATAGAATTTAAGTTAATCGGTATAATCTTAGAAGTAGTAATATTAAAAATAATTAAGTTAACTCGACTTTAAAATTTAAATTTAGTTCAAAAACTTTCATAAATTTTTTAAATATTAAATAAGGTTCGGAGGTTTTATTGTATAGGCTTAAATTTTAATTTGTTAACTCTACAAAAATATAAATTTAGTTCTTTTCTACTCGCAAAGCAGAATAAATCTATTATTAAAATATCATGACTGGAAAAAATATATTGTTATTCTTAACTTTATTAATAAATTATAAATATCCCTTAGCGCAAAGAGATGGCCTCTTTTTTGTAAGTTAACAGGTACTTTCCCTATAAATTTTACCAACAATTATTTAAAATTATAATTCAGAATAGAGTAAAGGTTGACCGAATTAATTAACAGATTGCAATTAGCAAGTCGAAAAGATTTTTTTAAGAATTTTAAAAAGGATAATAGTATTATAAAAAAAAAATTACAATACTAAACGTTAATGAGTTGAAATATTTTTTTAAAAGTTGTTAGCAGACAGTTGTCTGGATAGGATACAGTATTAAAGTTAATATTTTCGGCTAAAAGTTTTTATGGCACCCAAGTTTACCAACCTACCGGGTTGAGGGTGTAGTGTCATGTTCATTATTGCTTTTATAAACCGCCGAATAAACTTAGTACTTTGCGTCGTAAACGGAAGATTCAATTATATTTAGTAAATTAAAAGTTTCCAAAGATTGGATTTTAGAAGGAATCCCTTCTTGTTAGTATATGATTAATGAAAGTAAAGCTGGCCCACCACTTTCATTAAACTCTACAGGTAAAAAGGGCTTGGCACCCTCGCATAAATTCATTGGCTCGAGTGGTTCGCGTTATTCCAGGCATTCTCTCGTAAGCAGTAAGCTACCTTTTAAACCATTATTACCCCGTAGGATAACTTATTTTTTCTTTTTGCGTTGACCATGAAGACATGTAGCTATAATGACATCAATCTTCTCATAAAATTTTTTAGCTTTAATCTTTTCTTTTCTTAAAATTTTTGCTTTTTGTAAAAAAGACAAATAAATTTCAAAAGGAACTCCTTTAAATAAAAAATAAATATTATTAAACATATAATGTAGTGAAATTTAATTTTAAAATAAATATGCTACTTACCGAAGCCGAAAATAAGCAAGATTAGAAATGCTGTTCTATATGTCTCCATTAAACAAAGCAATGCAAGCGTAACGGTCCAAATGATCTGGCGAGGACTTAAACAAATATAAAATTAGGTTGCAAAAATCACACTTCATCAATCTAAGTTTAATAGCGCTTGGCTTTACCATTCAAATAAGTTAATTTTCTTAGTTTTTAAAACCACATACTGAATGTCGAAGTCGCTCGCCTTGCTGTGCTAGCATCTGCAGTGCTACCTGATCTTCTGCGTTAATTAGAAGCTTCACAATTATGCAGTGTTAACAGTTACACAGTTTTTAAAAGAGTGCTGGTGAATAAGAAAGTAAAAAGCAGTAAATTATAAATACAATAACCAATATGTTTAAAATAGAATTTTTGTGTCTGCTTCTATAGGATGCCCTAGTCCATGGCCCAATTTTTTTCACGGAAAACCTAGATTTGTCGGCTTGATATTGTCGATATACTAAAGCTAGCATTGACTCTTGGAGATCCTTTCCCCCTTTTCATATTCATGCCTAACTACCATTGTTTGTCAACAACTTTTCGCACCGGTGTCCAAACTTAATTGAAATATTTTGCTTCTACCAATTATTTATAAAACTGAACTTCTAAATCTTTTAAAGGTTATCCGTTTCCAACTTTTGGTTGCTTTGTTTTGTATATTAGCGAAGATTTAAAAGCTTATCTTAGGGCGTCGTCGCGCTGTCATATATATATATATATATACTAGTAAATAGCAATCTTTTATGGTACTAATATCATATTTTTACACAAATCATACGATATCATCACTACTATCACTGGCAAGCCGAGAAAACAGTACTAATACTATACATATATTATACATATAGTACTAGCACTATTCTCCAGTCATCGCCCAGATTTGATTTCGAACGGCACCAGCTGCTCATGGATTGAGCAAGCGCTTTTCAGTTACACTCATTATACAAGCTTTATTCAACAAACGCTCTCGCGAGGGATTATTAGCTAGAAGCTGAAGTACTTGTACAACTTAGCTGCTTCCCTCAATATATTTATAGCGAATATACTGATTTTCACAGATCTTTTTTTCTACGGAAAGAGTTCATCCTCTTTTGTCTATCTCATGACATAGACCTTCTACTTAGCCGAAAACTAGCAGGTTATCAAATTGTTTAGCATCAGTGTATATTACTTCATAAAATTCTTAAGAACTTTGCTATTACCTTCAAAGATTAGTTTTTCACTGCTTTTCCCAAGTCCTTTAAGTTCTTGCTCTACAACCATAAGTTAGCTCTAAAAGAAGCAGCTGAGGGAAAGATCAAAAGTATTCGAGTTTATTGAAGTACACCAATGCTATTGACTTGATTCCCTTCAAGTTGTATCTTGGCTTCTTCAATAACTCGCTGACTCATTATGCAAAAGCTATGAAGTTATAGGCCTTAATATGAAGTTTTCATGCTCTATTTCCCTCCCTCCAAGGGACTTATACATACTTTCCTCCACAGTAATTTGCGCTGAGATACTAGTTAACAGCTATAAATTTTAATTATTGTCTAACCTACTGTACATTATAGGCGTGTATAAAGGGTATCAATTTTGGTAATATTAAACTTTTAAACCAATTTTCACTACATATGAATAAAAGGTTAACTATGTTTCTATTGGAAATGAAAATTTACGTATTACACACTAAATAATTAGTATTAAAAGTAATTGGTGATTAATCAAAAATTTTATCATATAAAAGTTCATTAAAAAAATAATGTAATTAATTAACTTGCAAAGTTTAAATAAATTTCCAAACGCGAACTTTTGTTATAAAATACAAGCTGAATATTGGAGTTTGCAACGATTACTATAACTAATGACTTTTGGGGTTGCTCGGTGAGTTAAACGCAGTCATTGATTTAGGCAATATAAATATGTTTTGAAAAGCAAATTTGATATTGTCTAGCAAGCAATGAGACTTCATTTCCACTTTTTAGGATGTTACCATTACCAAATTTGTAGCGTTATGGAAAAAAACTGTTTAAAAGTTTTATTATACCACCTAAAACAAAATATTGACTGTGTAGTCCTCTAAGCTAACGTCAGCTGCAACAAGTAAAAAAGAAACGAGAAGCAAACTAGTCACATAATTCTTTCGTAGGCAATTGCATGCTAATAAAGGCCTTTTAGAAGTCTTTATAATGCTTAAAATTATTCCCCCTTCCCTTAAAAAGGGGTGGAAGAATGGTTGCTAATTAGTATATATTTCCGGAGATTTATCGAACCTGGACTGCTTAGCGTGGTGGAAAACTGTAATAAACCACCATGGGAAGGGCCTCTCCTTGATTGTCAGCTTCTCTTTCAAGGGGGGTACCGGCGTCACACAACTTTTATAAAAAAAATATATAGAAATTTGCTAAACAAGTTTGGTACTCTTGTTAGAGTTTTAGATTAATACCAGATGACAAGTGCCTGATAAAAATTATATTTTATATATTATTTATTAAACTAAAAGGCCGATTCCGCACAAACGGATATCGATCTAAAGAAAAGAGAGAGAAAAGGAAAATCTGCGTTCTCCTTGATATTATCGCTACACTATTAATAATACTACAACCTTCACTTTAATAATTAAGTTTGCAATGAGAAGATTAAATACTACTAAACAAAAATTTTGAATAACCCCATAGGAATATATAAATATCTCTCTTTGAGGCTTCCTTTCACATCAGATTTTTAAGGCATATAGCTCATTCCATTGTACCATTAGAACTGCTGATTTCAAAAGCTAATGGTTTTTCGTAAAATAGTTTATTAGGGGTAGTGAAATAGTATAATATAGGAAAGGCGAAGGACTAAAAGAAACTGTGGTAATTTATTTGACAATCTCTAACACCCCCAAAAGCTTTGCCACCTTAAACTCAAAGCGAGTGAGTGGAATACAATTACAAAGCAACGCTTGCCGGCTCGCTTATTATTTTCAGTGATAAGCCCTTCCGATAATTTAAATAAAACTGAAGTATTTTTAAGGTTTTATAATAAGAATTTGAGTATAATAATTATTATTAGCTAAAGTCAATATATTTTTCTTATTAGTTGCACGTTGCAGCCATTTTTCTTTGGTTAAAAAAAGGTTGTATACGAAGAGACCCCTTAACGATTACGATCTTCGGTCTTTTGTAAGTTAACTTTAATCATAAAATTAAGAAGTAAAGAGTACTAATAAATTATATATTTTTTTAAGGATCCTTGATTTTTTTAGATATATTACAAAAAATACTAAAACTTAAATCTTTTTTGGTAGTAAACTTTGCCCAAGGTCATCCATTTGTAGTATTTCATAATATATATTTCAGTTGAGTTTAAGCAGTAGTGAAGTCATATCTTTAGATCCACAATCTTTTACAGATTTTACAGAAAAGAAGTAATTTTTTAAAATTATTTGATCAGCTCTCCACAATTTTATTTTTTTTGTTTTGCTATAAGTTACATAAATTTGCTAACGAGCAGACTCAACTACGAGCTACGCACGAGGCACTATATAGGAGCCTCAGTAAAGTGCTTTAAATGCTAGTTACTGTTTCTCAGATGAAAAATATATTAAAAAACCATATCAACCTTCAAACACTCGTGGTAAATCCGAATAGTAGCTAATAGTAACTGTTATAGAGTCTGGTCTATTGAGTTAGAACCTAGTATATATTCCTATTAATGAATTATCCGAAATTGTTGTTAGTAAAATTGTCTAGTTATAAAAATATCTATAATAAATTAAGGCTTGGATTAAAACGTTTATCCCCACAAAGTGAACTATTTCTGCTTGGTTCGCAGTTTCTTTGATATAAGAAAACTGTATAAACCAATCAACCAGGTGAGCTTCAGACTATTATGAATAATTAAGAGGGGGAACTGAAGAGACGTTTTATTACATCATTGGCCCGTATACATGTATACAAATAATTTCTATTGCTCCACAGCAAACATCCAAAACGCAAGCTGTAATGCAGGGCTACCGAGACAAGTTCGATCAACTGCCGTCAGAGGTTCTTGCTCGTCAATCGAAACGGTCGACTTTAAAAACAAAAGTGGGAAACGCTGATAAACAAACGCTGAGATGTTTAGGGTGGCAATGATATCGTGTGGAAAATTTCATAAAGAATGTGTGAAGCACAAACAAAATTATTTCATTCAGGAAGGAAGATACTGAGAGAGATCTTTAAAGAAAGCAAAGAAAAGGAGCTATAATAGACCCTGTGGGTAATGGCTGTGTCACCTGTCCAAAGTTTGCTAAAAATTTAATGTTTAAAAGGAGCCTAAGCATATAATAGTAGACTCAAAGAACTATTTTACAGTTTATTAATGGATTGTAAAAAATTACCCAAGACTAAAGTAGGCTATGATTGTGCTCATGTAATAGTAGGTAGATATTCATGGTATGTGTGGGCAAGAGAAATTAAAAAAGATAACTACTTTCAAAGCACTAGATTTATTAGATTTAAGTTACAAGATGCAGAAGCCGGAGGAGATAACCACAACTCCCCTTTCTGCTCAAGGCGTCTTTTAAAGTAAAATATTACTGGATTGGAACGGTTTAAGTTTACAAATTTATTAGTTTGGAAAGGAAAAATTATTAAAAAGAATTGTATACGTGTAGCGCATAATGTTATAATTGTTGATCGCCACTAAGGCAGTGAAATTGCGGAAAATGCTGTTCAGAGCATAAAAAGGCTTTAACAGAAAGGGGTTATGGATAGCACGTAAAATTGGACGAAGTGCTGGACCATACTAATTTTTAAAAAGGTGCCCAACATGTTAAGGAATATCTCCTACACTATTTTTTAAATGCAGGTTAATTATTCTGAGTTACTATTAAAAAAACCGGGAATTAAAAAGGATAAAGAAGAAATTAATTACGGCTAATTTATTGCAACATACTAAAGATATAGTAAGCTAACTAATGATATGGTAATATTTTTTGATGTAAGGTAGAAAGCAGAAAAACTAATTGCTGGAGACATAGTTTATTTCAAGAAATGATAACATTGGGTGGGGCCAGCTATTATCGAAAAAGTTTATTTAAGTACGAGAATATTGAAACGTCACTGAGTTCATATCATAAAACATGGGATGAATTTCAATGCTAATGGAGAAAATTTAGAAAAACCTGAAAATAAATGTGTTAGTGAATTTTTAATAAACCCCGTATCACAACGACGGAAGATAAGGAAATCAACACAATTTTAAGTGATAATTTCGGTTATTTATAGTTAGACAGAGTGTCAACCTCCCTGGATGAATGGGTAAAATGAAACAAAGCTTAAGATCTAAATCCTTTCGAAATACTTAATGGTGATAAGCAGGTAGAATAACAGATATTACTTGAGGGTCCAAACAAAAACTTAATGTCAAAAAAGTCTAATATTATTGCCGCGTGTAAAATTTTAAAAGAATATCAGTTTAAGAAAGCATGTTTTTGGCTATCCATTAAGTAATTTCAATCTTCTCTAAGATATAGTTGAAAAGGAGGGCTTTAACCAAGATTACATAACCCTCGAGGGTACGTTGCATATACATGCCTTGCAAAGTAACAGTTTTTTAAAAGCTAATATCTTAAATACATGTAAAATAATCTGATGATTGGAGTATTATAAGACCTAAGGTTTAAAAAATAGCTTTAAACTGTTAATAAATATAAAATGTTAAATACAAGTTGGAATAAATATTATTTGTTTATAATCTATGCAAAAAATGCTTTTTAAAAATGTTAAATTCATACAAGCCACTGATAACTGTTTTTATTTTAGTATTTTTAACATTGTTTTAAGTTAATTTTAAATTGTTAGAAAAAGCTTCATTAAACTTTAATACATTCATTTCATAATAAAAAAAAAAGTACTATGTTGTCTCACTTCCCATAAAGATGAGATTAAACAGTCATAAAGCAAATAAGTAAATCTTTTACAAAAAGTGGAAAAACATTTTAAAAATCAGTGTTGCCTTGTAGTATTATTAAAATTACTAAATCCCAAACATGTTAAAAATTCTTAGAGTACTTTTATTAAACTTATTTATAGAAGTCTGCTATTAGAATAATCAAAAATTTAAACAAACCATTAAATCTATCAATTCAACCAAAATACCTTAAACTGAACTTTAATTTTGTTTCGAAGTAGAAGCAGGTTATACGGAGATACTGCGCCGCTTAGTATACTCACGTGGTTATCGGAAACTACTTTCAGTCGAGCCTTAGTAATCTATATTTTTTCAACTTTATCTAGTTTTACTTCAAACAATTGTATTTAAAAAGTCAAAGTAAACTAGCATTAAGTAAATAATTACCTAAGTAAAATTTCACTACTCTCAAACAGGAAAAATCATTTATAAGTAAATTAGATATAATAATTAAAATAGTAATAATATATAAAACATACACCAGCCCATGGCAGTATAACTATTTAAAGGTTTCTGACATTATTTGGATAATATTAAGTAGGGGTTTTTTTTGAAGAGGGAAAAAAAAGTTAAAAAACATTAAAAAATTTATTATTTACTGTACATGGTTTTCGTTTATGTAAGTTTATTCTTTAGTTAGAGTGACTTAAGAAAGTTTAACTTCCTTTCTTTATTTTATTCCTTTTTTTTATTATTATTATTAACAAAATATATTATAAAGTTTTGTTGAGTAAACTTAAATAGACCTAATTTTAATGGCGCATAACTCCTTTGTTAAAGGAGTTATCAACTTTTGTTCTTTATACTTAAAGTTAACTATATTACTTGAACTTGGTAATTAAGAGCTTGTTTATAGTATCCTATTAAAAAGGTGGACACCATTGTTAGTTTAGAGACACGCGGTCTTTTATTTGGCCTACTCCTGCACGTAAGTTGGATTGCGCTTCTTTCCTGCCCGGTTCAAATTTTGTTTGCTATAATAGCGGGGCTAAGCCATTACTAAATTTTTACCGTTTTACTGCATCTTTCCTTGTTCCTGCAGAAAAGACGGTAAGTTACATGACCAAATTGTAAGCGTAGAGTACAGGAAGGAGTGTGGTAGCGACAAACTTGAAATCAACGCTGGAATCATCAGCCTGGGGATAACGTTGTAACCAAAGATGACGTTCTCGCTACTAGCGGGATTATGAAGGTTTTTACGACCTCATGCTATCCTCCTTTCCCTTATAGGGTTATTCCTAGACTAATATTCCTTTTAATTATAAGGCTGCTGAAGACCTGAATAAAAGCTGGAGTAAAAATGTTACGAAATATTTGATGCTTATCGAAATCACCGAGTTAAAGAGAAAAAAAATTATCGACGTGCCATTTGAAGAATAATGGAATATATATACAATACTTTTAATCCCACGTCCTTATTTTCCGTATTGATTAGCGCTTATGAAATATATTTTTAGCGCATCAAGCGCTCTTTTTTGAATTTGTTCGCAAAAAAAAAATTTCTTTTTAATTTTTTGAAATAACTTAGTTGTTTTGATTATAAAAATTACAAAATACATATATAAGCTTGCAAAATGTTGAACTTAATTTTTCACTATATGTTCAAAGTCTGGCGAAGACGAGTTTAAACGTTTAAGGTAACGCAAAGGAACTTTTTGTAAATGTAAATAACCTCAAAGGGGACTACAAATTAAATTAACAATCAACAATTTTTCATCGGAAAGAGACAAACATATTTAAAGTTCCTTATTTAAAAGAATAGAAAAGGTTTGAGCTTGAGAAGTTTAACTGATTACAGGAGAATTCATTTTGCTTTTGCAATGTGACATTTCCTTATGGGGCAAACACACCAAGCAACACCCTAACTTGTAGTTCAAAATGTTAAGACGAGGCCCCTTGATAAACCATTTCCTACCCCATAAGAGGGCTTACACTTTCTAGCATGCTGGGAAAAATCCAAGATGTGTTAACTTCCCGCTAAACACTATACATAGCTCGGGTAGCAAAAGTTAATTAAAATTAATGTGAAGTGGGGGCGGTTCAAGTTAACCTACAAGACGTTAAAGCTTTCGTATAAATTACCTCTTTCTTCATTTGTTCGTTTAAAATTGCGAGTAAAATGATGTAATTTTAAAGATGGTAATAAGCACATGGCTAAAGCAACTGAAGAATTTTTATTATCCCGTAACATTTGCTGGTTTTCTCTTAGCCCAGTGTATACTACGTATTCCACCACCTATCTTACTACCGTTGTTAATAGTCGACTTTAGTTATAAATTACGACCTTGTTCCTTTACTTCGCACCTTAAATTTAAAATAGGTATTTCAATGTCAGCTTACCACTCCAGTAACATTTGTAGGATGTTCAAGGAGCAATATGTTGTTCAATACTTAAACAATGTTTACTGTCTTCCTTAAATATTTTGTTTTTAAGCACGTAGTTTCTGTGCGATTCTATAATGGTGTTGCGGTTTCTCAACTTAACCTTCTCCTCTTTTTTAATAAGTTATAAAGTTGTTAGGTGCTATGAGGTGGCGAGCTAATAAGAAATTTTACTTTACGACAATTTCTATTTTACCTGCCTCTACAAAATAAATCACAAATATATTGATTATTATGCCCTTTGCTTACTACTTAAGATGCAATACGGCTCCTGTTTTAAGATTTATTTTATTTCCAAATCCCAAGTGCTCGTAATATACAACATATAAACCACGATTAATCCTTTTTTAGAATAGAATTAGCGGTACCTATTATTTGGATACAATCTTGAACAGTTTTTTTTTTTAACAGTTAATAGATGGATATATGCCTTAAAAAAGTAAAGTTGTTACCATCTTTAGAAAACTTTTGGGATTATGTTTATACAGACCACTTCATAATAAAACATTATTTTTTGTATCCTCTTTCTCGCTAGGACTATAGTAATTTAAATGAACTCTACAAAGCAAGCTTCTATATGTTTTAAAAACTTTTTGACTCCCTATACTTTCTTACCTTTGCATATAGTGATTGCACCTAGAAATTAAAGTTATATTCTTTTTTATAAAAAATCGGCAAAAAGTGGACGCCGCCTATCCAAACCTGGTGTTTCTTTCTGTTCTTCGCTTCATTAATAGTTGTTCAATGACTCTTATCATCGTAATTATTTTATTTCCTTAAGCACTTTATAAATATAGTTTAGGTTATCACCACAAGCTTAATCTTGACTTTTAACTTCTATTTTTATAAGACTATTTCATTGTGCCCTACTGCAATGTATAAATTAAAATTATTTTAGTGTAACGTATTAACTTCCCTCTTATTATTTTCTCGATTTATGCTCTTTTTTAATATGCCGACATTTCATCCATCTTTAGAAATGTTTAAGAGCTTTTTATTGTATATATTATTTAAGACACTAATTTACAGTATAAATATCGCCAAACCTTATATTACCTCAAGCCTATTTGTATTACGTTGCATTTATGCAATATGGTTGTGAATTAAGTTGTGACTCTGCTTACTGGTTTAATTTGGCTGAAATAGAACGTTTGTAGTAGTCGACTCTACAGCAAATTAAAATCCGCCATCTCAATTTAAATTATTTTCTGCTTAATAACGTACCTAGATATTAGTATAATAAGCTTTAGATAACTGAACTTTATAATTTCGTATCGCAACTGCCTAACACTTAAATAGACCTTTTTAAAAGTTCCGCAATATAAATTGCTAAATACATTTTTATATAGAAACTCGCTGGACTGTCTTTAATAACCCCCGGGTTTCGTCGTAGTAGCTACTCTTCTGTTGATATTTTAGCGCCTGGGGCTCGGTGGAGTCCCATAGCTTCGAATACTCGAGCTCTCAAACCAGGAGTGATCGCAGACATGTTACATAATAGCTTTTGATCGATAAAGTATCATTATTTTCTAGACAATAACTTACACTAACTAGCGCTTACGGGAAACGTGCCCCCTCCTAAGACTCGTAAAGGACCACGGCATGGCATTACGTTGGAAGTCATTGCTTTAGGGGCCCAGTTGACGGTCCCGGTGAAGAGCATCATTTCGCACAAAACCAAGGCGCAACTGCATATAAAAGGGGAGGGAGAAGTGACCCCTGAGGGGCCTCTGCTGTCAGAGGTCGAAGCGGCAACCGGGTATCTACCGCGCGCAAGCTGAAGACGCGAATATTCAGATATGATTCCAGCACCTTACGAAGGTCATGAAGGAAGGATCACGAGCGCAGTTTGCGCAACAGACCTTCATACCAAACTTGATCAAATGCCTTCTCAACGTCAAGAAAGAAAGCGCCTGTTGCCTTCTTATGGTTAAAAGCGCGAGTGGTCCATTCAGTTAAGTGGAGGAGCTGCTGGTTCGTTGGGCGCCCTGGCCGAAATCCAAACTAAAACCCTGGTAAAGCATTCCAAGCGTCAACGACTTCTTTAAGACGGCGCAGTAAAACGGCCTTATCCACTTTGCCGACCGCTGACAGTAAGCTGATGGATCTGTACTTGCTAGTTGCTGATTCTGGTGTAAGTGTTTTTGGTAGGCTCACAACGATCGCCGTCTTCCATCGAAACGAAAAGGCGCCAAGGAGAATGTCGAAAATTTTATAAGGAGGTAAAGATAGGTCATCCCTATCAATGGCATTTCTTCAGTATCTCATTAGTGATGTCATCGGGGCAAAGCTCCTTTCGTTTAGGTAGCGCTTCGAGAATTGCTTGCCCCTCGTTAACATTAACTAGATTAAGTAGTTCCTAATTAACGGTTGAGAGGTAAGCTCAGCTGAGAGAAAGGAAGCATCATCATTAGCAGTATAGTGAGCAGCTGGCACGTTTTAAATAGCAAGAACATAGGCAAGAAGCGTAGCTATATCTCCATCACTCTCGGCCACTATATTTCCTTCACAAAGGGGCGGTAGTGGTGCAAACCCCCAATTTTTTAACCTTTTAACAAATTTCCAAAAGGAAGAACGGCTTCTGCTGCCTGATTCTAAGATACGATTTCAGGTTTGCTCTCCATTTATGGTTAAAATGGGCCGTTAGCTTTTTTCTAATGTACCTGTGAAGTCGATTAAGAACAGGTTTGAGGGCGCTCTGCGACAATATGGCTACTCGAATAAGAAGTCGAGGTTGGCGGATAAGTGTCTTTAGTACGTTAGGCAGTCGATCGAGCAGTACGTTACTTCACTAGTTGTCGTGGCAGTAGTGTGAGCCATGTTTAGTGCGGTTTCGAAAAGGGCAAAAGCATTTTTCCGGCAGGGGGGGGGGGGGGCGTGACAGTAATGTCTGCACCGCGGCAGCGTGGTTTCTAGTACCTCTGTATATTTTCCCCAGTCACTAAAAAATACAGGAAATGGACTTTGATGCGCCCTTCTCGTTCCCTAAATCGAGAATAACTGGGGAGTGAAGTATGGCAATATCCTGTATGCCCATTGTGCCTATAGTGGCAAGTGTGTTGGTTGCTGGGGACCTAGCACGGACAGCTTGCTCAACAGAGTAGGCCTCAAGGGTGTGCCCATTCGAGTTATCGGCTCGGCTGTTCCATGCAGATTTGGCGATGAAGATCCCCGCACAAAACAGTAGAAGAGACAATCCCAAAGATGGTATCCAAACCGGAGGGCGGGAGTAGCTTCCAAGGGGGTTTGAAGACAGCGATTACAGAAACGGGTGCCTGATCGGCTATACCTAGGGAAATTCCACTGCCTCGACACTTTGTAGAGCTGGCATAGGTATCGCCTCTACTTTATGAATCGTAAAATATAATATATATACAAAAAATTAATAAATTAAACACGCGAGATTAATTAAAATGTATCAACTAACTTGAGTGTAAAATAAATTGTGCTGCAAGAAGATTATTTAGAAAATTAATGTCTTGTTTTTTTATTTTTTAACTTTATACAGAGTTTATTTTTTACTATTAAAATTTATACTGATAGCCTGCAGGATTACTGGTGACACAAAAATGTGTCCACAACTTCTAAAATCTAAACTATCCATTTTAAAAGAAATCCTAATAAAATTAATTATTTATGCCTGTTGCATGGCATTTTCAATGGCGCCGACTTTTTTTTTACTACATATCTGTATTATTTTTGGTCCAATCAGCCACCTCAATAAAGTAAAATGCTTTATAAAATTAAGATAATTCTGCGCGTTTTTAGCTTGGTGCCTACCACCACCAAAAAACAGCATAGCTTGTGCTGTTCTCTTAAAAAATTAAGCAATTTAGATATATCGCAAAGAATGTGTTTGGAAATGACATGCATCAGTTACGAGGACGAGAATAAGTGTGAAAATTCAAGAAGGTGAATGAGGCACAACTCTGCAATTTTTTTCTTGGTTTTTTAGCTGTTTACCTTACAGTTCTTTGCATTTAGATAAATGATTACCCATTTTTTATTTCAGGTTTTTAATTTAATTTTTGTCCCAAAGTTCGAGTTTATAATATAAGCATTAATATTTGTAATATTTATACACTAAGTAAAAAATGCAGTTCAAAATTTCCACTATTATGATTATTACATTATAATATTTTAGTAGACAATTTTTGGAGATTGTAACTTAAACTTTAGCTATAAGAATCTATGATAGGTTATTTATTTTTGTCTCCACAGTGCAAATTCGGTGTTAGCACCAAGTTATTCTTTTTTCAATAATCGGTTCTTAAGTTACCGACCACCCGCCAAAGCCTTTAAAATAAAGATGCTGACTACCTCTTCATTAAGGACAATAAAACGGTCTCTCTTTCTTTTATACAGAAGTTTATAGTCATCATTCGCAAATTTATATATCTTGGAAAAAACTTAGTTTTATAAGACTTAAGGGAACAGAAAGACTAGGTAAAAAACGTATTTGTGAAAATACCTAATTTATTTTGTATGCTTAAGAAAACCAGGCAAGCACTAAGCTTAACGCTGGCAATACATAACAATTAGAAATTCTAAATGCTGCTGCAGCCTTGATTGACGAAAGAGGAAATGAAACTACAGGCTTAGTGGCTTGAGTGCTTTGAGCAGTAGGACTCGTAGGCTTCAAAGCAATACATTTGTTTTTATCAAAAGTGTTGTATTCGTTAATTTCCCCCTCAAAAGTGCATCGATCATTTTTATAATTTAAATTCTCATAATGAAGACGAGAGCAGCATAGAAATTTTTCATCAAGAGTAATTAATCTTTTAGATATTA
>NW_026972905.1:0-55903 GCF_036711695.1 Zophobas morio
CTACGAACGCCAGAATGCATAAAATTGACCTAAACGTCTCCTTTTCCTATTCTGAGTCGATTCTGCATGCTTTAAGTGTGTTTGGTGGCTCAGAACCATCAAAAAACGTTGAAATATAGTTCAAATTCAATAAAAATCGACAAAAATACAGTTTCTAGCTAAAATTTGATGGTTTCGTTGCACTTTCCGAGCCCGTAGGGTATCTGATTGGCTTAAAAGTACAAGAAAACACTTCAAAAGTGACGTTTCTGAAGAATTTTAACAGTTTTCTTGTATCTACGAACGCCAGAATGCATAAAATTGACCTAAACGTCTCCTTTTCCTATTCTGAGTCGATTCTGCATGCTTTAAGTGTGTTTGGTGGCTCAGAACCATCAAAAAACGTTGAAATATAGTTCAAATTCAATAAAAATCGACAAAAATACAGTTTCTAGCTAAAATTTGATGGTTTCGTTGCACTTTCCGAGCCCGTAGGGTATCTGATTGGCTTAAAAGTACAAGAAAACACTTCAAAAGTGACGTTTCTGAAGAATTTTAACAGTTTTCTTGTATCTACGAACGCCAGAATGCATAAAATTGACCTAAACGTCTCCTTTTCCTATTCTGAGTCGATTCTGCATGCTTTAAGTGTGTTTGGTGGCTCAGAACCATCAAAAAACGTTGAAATATAGTTCAAATTCAATAAAAGTCGACAAAAATACAGTTTCTAGCTAAAATTTGATGGTTTCGTTGCACTTTCCGAGCCCGTAGGTTATCTGATTGGCTTAAAAGTACAAGAAAACACTTCAAAAGTGACGTTTCTGAAGAATTTTAACAGTTTTCTTGTATCTACGAACGCCAGAATGCATAAAATTGACCTAAACGTCTCCTTTTCCTATTCTGAGTCGATTCTGCATGCTTTAAGTGTGTTTGGTGGCTCAGAACCATCAAAAAACGTTGAAATATAGTTCAAATTCAATAAAAATCGACAAAAATACAGTTTCTAGCTAAAATTTGATGGTTTCGTTGCACTTTCCGAGCCCGTAGGGTATCTGATTGGCTTAAAAGTACAAGAAAACACTTCAAAAGTGACGTTTCTGAAGAATTTTAACAGTTTTCTTGTATCTACGAACGCCAGAATGCATAAAATTGACCTAAACGTCTCCTTTTCCTATTCTGAGTCGATTCTGCATGCTTTAAGTGTGTTTGGTGGCTCAGAACCATCAAAAAACGTTGAAATATAGTTCAAATTCAATAAAAATCGACAAAAATACAGTTTCTAGCTAAAATTTGATGGTTTCGTTGCACTTTCCGAGCCCGTAGGGTATCTGATTGGCTTAAAAGTACAAGAAAACACTTCAAAAGTGACGTTTCTGAAGAATTTTAACAGTTTTCTTGTATCTACGAACGCCAGAATGCATAAAATTGACCTAAACGTCTCCTTTTCCTATTCTGAGTCGATTCTGCATGCTTTAAGTGTGTTTGGTGGCTCAGAACCATCAAAAAACGTTGAAATATAGTTCAAATTCAATAAAAATCGACAAAAATACAGTTTCTAGCTAAAATTTGATGGTTTCGTTGCACTTTCCGAGCCCGTTGGGTATCTGATTGGCTTAAAAGTACAAGAAAACACTTCAAAAGTGACGTTTCTGAAGAATTTTAACAGTTTTCTTGTATCTACGAACGCCAGAATGCATAAAATTGACCTAAACGTCTCCTTTTCCTATTCTGAGTCGATTCTGCATGCTTTAAGTGTGTTTGGTGGCTCAGAACCATCAAAAAACGTTGAAATATAGTTCAAATTCAATAAAAATCGACAAAAATACAGTTTCTGGCTAAAATTTGATGGTTTCGTTGCACTTTCCGAGCCCGTAGGGTATCTGATTGGCTTAAAAGTACAAGAAAACACTTCAAAAGTGACGTTTCTGAAGAATTTTAACAGTTTTCTTGTATCTACGAACGCCAGAATGCATAAAATTGACCTAAACGTCTCCTTTTCCTATTCTGAGTCGATTCTGTATGCTTTAAGTGTGTTTGGTGGCTCAGAACCATCAAAAAACGTTGAAATATAGTTCAAATTCAATAAAAATCGACAAAAATACAGTTTCTAGCTAAAATTTGATGGTTTCGTTGCACTTTCCGAGCCCGTAGGGTATCTGATTGGCTTAAAAGTACAAGAAAACACTTCAAAAGTGACGTTTCTGAAGAATTTTAACAGTTTTCTTGTATCTACGAACGCCAGAATGCATAAAATTGACCTAAACGTCTCCTTTTCCTATTCTGAGTCGATTCTGCATGCTTTAAGTGTGTTTGGTGGCTCAGAACCATCAAAAAACGTTGAAATATAGTTCAAATTCAATAAAAATCGACAAAAATACAGTTTCTAGCTAAAATTTTATGGTTTCGTTGCACTTTCCGAGCCCGTAGGGCATCTGATTGGCTTAAAAGTACAAGAAAACACTTCAAAAGTGACGTTTCTGAAGAATTTTAACAGTTTTCTTGTATCTACGAACGCCAGAATGCATAAAATTGACCTAAACGTCTCCTTTTCCTATTCTGAGTCGATTCTGCATGCTTTAAGTGTGTTTGGTGGCTCAGAACCATCAAAAAACGTTGAAATATAGTTCAAATTCAATAAAAATCGACAAAAATACAGTTTCTAGCTAAAATTTGATGGTTTCGTTGCACTTTCCGAGCCCGTAGGGTATCTGATTGGCTTAAAAGTACAAGAAAACACTTCAAAAGTGACGTTTCTGAAGAATTTTAACAGTTTTCTTGTATCTACGAACGCCAGAATGCATAAAATTGACCTAAACGTCTCCTTTTCCTATTCTGAGTCGATTCTGCATGCTTTAAGTGTGTTTGGTGGCTCAGAACCATCAAAAAACGTTGAAATATAGTTCAAATTCAATAAAAATCGACAAAAATACAGTTTCTAGCTAAAATTTGATGGTTTCGTTGCACTTTCCGAGCCCATAGGGTATCTGATTGGCTTAAAAGTACAAGAAAACACTTCAAAAGTGACGTTTCTGAAGAATTTTAACAGTTTTCTTGTATCTACGAACGCCAGAATGCATAAAATTGACCTAAACGTCTCCTTTTCCTATTCTGAGTCGATTCTGCATGCTTTAAGTGTGTTTGGTGGCTCAGAACCATCAAAAAACGTTGAAATATAGTTCAAATTCAATAAAAATCGACAAAAATACAGTTTCTAGCTAAAATTTGATGGTTTCGTTGCACTTTCCGAGCCCGTTGGGTATCTGATTGGCTTAAAAGTACAAGAAAACACTTCAAAAGTGACGTTTCTGAAGAATTTTAACAGTTTTCTTGTATCTACGAACGCCAGAATGCATAAATTTGACCTAAACGTCTCCTTTTCCTATTCTGAGTCGATTCTGCATGCTTTAAGTGTGTTTGGTGGCTCAGAACCATCAAAAAACGTTGAAAAATAGTTCAAATTCAATAAAAATCGACAAAAATACAGTTTCTAGCTAAAATTTGATGGTTTCGTTGCACTTTCCGAGCCCGTAGCGTATCTGATTGGCTTAAAATTACAAGAAAACACTTCAAAAGTGACGTTTCTGAAGAATTTTAACAGTTTTCTTGTATCTACGAACGCCAGAATGCATAAAATTGACCTAAACGTCTCCTTTTCCTATTCTGAGTCGATTCTGCATGCTTTAAGTGTGTTTGGTGGCTCAGAACCATCAAAAAACGTTGAAATATAGTTCAAATTCAATAAAAATCGACAAAAATACAGTTTCTAGCTAAAATTTGATGGTTTCGTTGCACTTTCCGAGCCCGTAGGGTATCTGATTGGCTTAAAAGTACAAGAAAACACTTCAAAAGTGACGTTTCTGAAGAATTTTAACAGTTTTCTTGTATCTACGAACGCCAGAATGCATAAAATTGACCTAAACGTCTCCTTTTCCTATTCTGAGTCGATTCTGCATGCTTTAAGTGTGTTTGGTGGCTCAGAACCATCAAAAAACGTTGAAATATAGTTCAAATTCAATAAAAATCGACAAAAATACAGTTTCTAGCTAAAATTTTATGGTTTCGTTGCACTTTCCGAGCCCGTAGGGTATCTGATTGGCTTAAAAGTACAAGAAAACACTTCAAAAGTGACGTTTCTGAAGAATTTTGACAGTTTTCTTGTATCTACGAACGCCAGAATGCATAAAATTGACCTAAACGTCTCCTTTTCCAATTCTGAGTCGATTCTGCATGCTTTAAGTGTGTTTGGTGGCTCAGAACCATCAAAAAACGTTGAAATATTGTTCAAATTCAATAAAAATCGAGAAAAATACAGTTTCTAGCTAAAATTTGATGGTTTCGTTGCACTTTCCGAGCCCGTAGGGTATCTGATTGGCTTAAAATTACAAGAAAACACTTCAAAGGTGACGTTTCTGAAGAATTTTAACAGTTTTCTTGTATC
The DNA here is from genome assembly GCF_036711695.1 of Zophobas morio. Classification (NCBI taxonomy): domain Eukaryota; kingdom Metazoa; phylum Arthropoda; class Insecta; order Coleoptera; family Tenebrionidae; genus Zophobas; species Zophobas morio. The sequence continues at coordinate 4,418 of NW_026972905.1, forward strand.
TACGAACGCCAGAATGCATAAAATTGACCTAAACGTCTCCTTTTCCTATTCTGAGTCGATTCTGCATGCTTTAAGTGTGTTTGGTGGCTCAGAACCATCAAAAAACGTTGAAATATAGTTCAAATTCAATAAAAATCGACAAAAATACAGTTTCTAGCTAAAATTTGATGGTTTCGTTGCACTTTCCGAGCCCGTAGGGTATCTGATTGGCTTAAAAGTACAAGAAAACACTTCAAAAGTGACGTTTCTGAAGAATTTTAACAGTTTTCTTGTATCTACGAACGCCAGAATGCATAAAATTGACCTAAACGTCTCCTTTTCCTATTCTGAGTCGATTCTGCATGCTTTAAGTGTGTTTGGTGGCTCAGAACCATCAAAAAACGTTGAAATATAGTTCAAATTCAATAAAAATCGACAAAAATACAGTTTCTAGCTAAAATTTGATGGTTTCGTTGCACTTTCCGAGCCCGTAGGGTATCTGATTGGCTTAAAAGTACAAGAAAACACTTCAAAAGTGACGTTTCTAAAGAATTTTAACAGTTTTCTTGTATCTACGAACGCCAGAATGCATAAAATTGACCTAAACGTCTCCTTTTCCTATTCTGAGTCGATTCTGCATGCTTTAAGTGTGTTTGGTGGCTCAGAACCATCAAAAAACGTTGAAATATAGTTCAAATTCAATAAAAATCGACAAAAATACAGTTTCTAGCTAAAATTTGATGGTTTCGTTGCACTTTCCGAGCCCGTAGGGTATCTGATTGGCTTAAAAGTACAAGAAAACACTTCAAAAGTGACGTTTCTGAAGAATTTTAACAGTTTTCTTGTATCTACGAACGCCAGAATGCATAAAATTGACCTAAACGTCTCCTTTTCCTATTCTGAGTCGATTCTGCATGCTTTAAGTGTGTTTGGTGGCTCAGAACCATCAAAAAACGTTGAAATATAGTTCAAATTCAATAAAAATCGACAAAAATACAGTTTCTAGCTAAAATTTGATGGTTTCCTTGCACTTTCCGAGCCCGTAGGGTATCTGATTGGCTTAAAAGTACAAGAAAACACTTCAAAAGTGACGTTTCTGAAGAATTTTAACAGTTTTCTTGTATCTACGAACGCCAGAATGCATAAAATTGACCTAAACGTCTCCTTTTCCTATTCTGAGTCGATTCTGCATGCTTTAAGTGTGTTTGGTGGCTCAGAACCATCAAAAAACGTTGAAATATAGTTCAAAGTCAATAAAAATCGACAAAAATACAGTTTCTAGCTAAAATTTGATGGTTTCGTTGCACTTTCCGAGCCCGTAGGGTATCTGATTGGCTTAAAAGTACAAGAAAACACTTCAAAGGTGACGTTTCTGAAGAATTTTAACAGTTTTCTTGTATCTACGAACGCCAGAATGCATAAAATTGACCTAAACGTCTCCTTTTCCTATTCTGAGTCGATTCTGCATGCTTTAAGTGTGTTTGGTGGCTCAGAACCATCAAAAAACGTTGAAATATAGTTCAAATTCAATAAAAATCGACAAAAATACAGTTTCTAGCTAAAATTTGATGGTTTCGTTGCACTTTCCGAGCCCGTTGGGTATCTGATTGGCTTAAAAGTACAAGAAAACACTTCAAAAGTGACGTTTCTGAAGAATTTTAACAGTTTTCTTGTATCTACGAACGCCAGAATGCATAAAATTGACCTAAACGTCTCCTTTTCCTATTCTGAGTCGATTCTGCATGCTTTAAGTGTGTTTGGTGGCTCAGAACCATCAAAAAACGAAGAAATATAGTTCAAATTCAATAAAAATCGACAAAAATACAGTTTCTAGCTAAAATTTGATGGTTTCGTTGCACTTTCCGAGCCCGTAGGGTATCTGATTGGCTTAAAAGTACAAGAAAACACTTCAAAAGTGACGTTTCTGAAGAATTTTAACAGTTTTCTTGTATCTACGAACGCCAGAATGCATAAAATTGACCTAAACGTCTCCTTTTCCTATTCTGAGTCGATTCTGCATGCTTTAAGTGTGTTTGGTGGCTCAGAACCATCAAAAAACGTTGAAATATAGTTCAAATTCAATAAAAATCGACAAAAATACAGTTTCTAGCTAAAATTTGATGGTTTCGTTGCACTTTCCGAGCCCGTAGGGTATCTGATTGGCTTAAAAGTACAAGAAAACATTTCAAAAGTGACGTTTCTGAAGAATTTTAACAGTTTTCTTGTATCTACGAACGCCAGAATGCATAAAATTGACCTAAACGTCTCCTTTTCCTATTCTGAGTCGATTCTGCATGCTTTAAGTGTGTTTGGTGGCTCAGAACCATCAAAAAACGTTTAAATATAGTTCAAATTCAATAAAAATCGACAAAAATACAGTTTCTAGCTAAAATTTGATGGTTTCGTTGCACTTTCCGAGCCCGTAGGGTATCTGATTGGCTTAAAAGTACAAGAAAACACTTCAAAAGTGACGTTTCTGAAGAATTTTAACAGTTTTCTTGTATCTACGAACGCCAGAATGCATAAAATTGACCTAAACGTCTCCTTTTCCTATTCTGAGTCGATTCTGCATGCTTTAAGTGTGTTTGGTGGCTCAGAACCATCAAAAAACGTTGAAATATAGTTCAAATTCAATAAAAATCGACAAAAATACAGTTTCTAGCTAAAATTTGATGGTTTCGTTGCACTTTCCGAGCCCGTAGGGTATCTGATTGGCTTAAAAGTACAAGAAAACACTTCAAAAGTGACGTTTCTGAAGAATTTTAACAGTTTTCTTGTATCTACGAACGCCAGAATGCATAAAATTGACCTAAACGTCTCCTTTTCCTATTCTGAGTCGATTCTGCATGCTTTAAGTGTGTTTGGTGGCTCAGAACCATCAAAAAACGTTGAAATATAGTTCAAATTCAATAAAAATCGACAAAAATACAGTTTCTAGCTAAAATTTGATGGTTTCGTTGCACTTTCCGAGCCCGTAGGGTATCTGATTGGCTTAAAAGTACAAGAAAACATTTCAAAAGTGACGTTTCTGAAGAATTTTAACAGTTTTCTTGTATCTACGAACGCCAGAATGCATAAAATTGACCTAAACGTCTCCTTTTCCTATTCTGAGTCGATTCTGCATGCTTTAAGTGTGTTTGGTGGCTCAGAACCATCAAAAAACGTTTAAATATAGTTCAAATTCAATAAAAATCGACAAAAATACAGTTTCTAGCTAAAATTTGATGGTTTCGTTGCACTTTCCGAGCCCGTAGGGTATCTGATTGGCTTAAAAGTACAAGAAAACACTTCAAAAGTGACGTTTCTGAAGAATTTTAACAGTTTTCTTGTATCTACGAACGCCAGAATGCATAAAATTGACCTAAACGTCTCCTTTTCCTATTCTGAGTCGATTCTGCATGCTTTAAGTGTGTTTGGTGGCTCAGAACCATCAAAAAACGTTGAAATATAGTTCAAATTCAATAAAAATCGACAAAAATACAGTTTCTAGCTAAAATTTGATGGTTTCGTTGCACTTTCCGAGCCCGTAGGGTATCTGATTGGCTTAAAAGTACAAGAAAACACTTCAAAAGTGACGTTTCTGAAGAATTTTAACAGTTTTCTTGTATCTACGAACGCCAGAATGCATAAAATTGACCTAAACGTCTCCTTTTCCTATTCTGAGTCGATTCTGCATGCTTTAAGTGTGTTTGGTGGCTCAGAACCATCAAAAAACGTTGAAATATAGTTCAAATTCAATAAAAATCGACAAAAATACAGTTTCTAGCTAAAATTTGATGGTTTCGTTGCACTTTCCGAGCCCGTAGGGTATCTGATTGGCTTAAAAGTACAAGAAAACACTTCAAAAGTGACGTTTCTGAAGAATTTTAACAGTTTTCTTGTATCTACGAACGCCAGAATGCATAAGATTGAACTAAACGTCTCCTTTTCCTATTCTGAGTCGATTCTGCATGCTTTAAGTGTGTTTGGTGGCTCAGAACCATCAAAAAACGTTGAAATATAGTTCAAATTCAATAAAAATCGACAAAAATACAGTTTCTAGCTAAAATTTGATGGTTTCGTTGCACTTTCCGAGCCCGTGGGGTATCTGATTGGCTTAAAAGTACAAGAAAACACTTCAAAAGTGACGTTTCTGAAGAATTTTAACAGTTTTCTTGTATCTACGAACGCCAGAATGCATAAAATTGACCTAAACGTCTCCTTTTCCTATTCTGAGTCGATTCTGCATGCTTTAAGTGTGTTTGGTGGCTCAGAACCATCAAAAAACGTTGAAATATAGTTCAAATTCAATAAAAATCGACAAAAATACAGTTTCTAGCTAAAATTTGATGGTTTCGTTGCACTTTCCGAGCCCGTAGGGTATCTGATTGGCTTAAAAGTACAAGAAAACACTTCAAAAGTGACGTTTCTGAAGAATTTTAACAGTTTTCTTGTATCTACGAACGCCAGAATGCATAAAATTGACCTAAACGTCTCCTTTTCCTATTCTGAGTCGATTCTGCATGCTTTAAGTGTGTTTGGTGGCTCAGAACCATCAAAAAACGAAGAAATATAGTTCAAATTCAATAAAAATCGACAAAAATACAGTTTCTAGCTAAAATTTGATGGTTTCGTTGCACTTTCCGAGCCCGTAGGGTATCTGATTGGCTTAAAAGTACAAGAAAACACTTCAAAAGTGACGTTTCTGAAGAATTTTAACAGTTTTCTTGTATCTACGAACGCCAGAATGCATAAAATTGACCTAAACGTCTCCTTTTCCTATTCTGAGTCGATTCTGCATGCTTTAAGTGTGTTTGGTGGCTCAGAACCATCAAAAAACGTTGAAATATAGTTCAAATTCAATAAAAATCGACAAAAATACAGTTTCTAGCTAAAATTTGATGGTTTCGTTGCACTTTCCGAGCCCGTAGGGTATCTGATTGGCTTAAAAGTACAAGAAAACATTTCAAAAGTGACGTTTCTGAAGAATTTTAACAGTTTTCTTGTATCTACGAACGCCAGAATGCATAAAATTGACCTAAACGTCTCCTTTTCCTATTCTGAGTCGATTCTGCATGCTTTAAGTGTGTTTGGTGGCTCAGAACCATCAAAAAACGTTTAAATATAGTTCAAATTCAATAAAAATCGACAAAAATACAGTTTCTAGCTAAAATTTGATGGTTTCGTTGCACTTTCCGAGCCCGTAGGGTATCTGATTGGCTTAAAAGTACAAGAAAACACTTCAAAAGTGACGTTTCTGAAGAATTTTAACAGTTTTCTTGTATCTACGAACGCCAGAATGCATAAAATTGACCTAAACGTCTCCTTTTCCTATTCTGAGTCGATTCTGCATGCTTTAAGTGTGTTTGGTGGCTCAGAACCATCAAAAAACGTTGAAATATAGTTCAAATTCAATAAAAATCGACAAAAATACAGTTTCTAGCTAAAATTTGATGGTTTCGTTGCACTTTCCGAGCCCGTAGGGTATCTGATTGGCTTAAAAGTACAAGAAAACACTTCAAAAGTGACGTTTCTGAAGAATTTTAACAGTTTTCTTGTATCTACGAACGCCAGAATGCATAAAATTGACCTAAACGTCTCCTTTTCCTATTCTGAGTCGATTCTGCATGCTTTAAGTGTGTTTGGTGGCTCAGAACCATCAAAAAACGTTGAAATATAGTTCAAATTCAATAAAAATCGACAAAAATACAGTTTCTAGCTAAAATTTGATGGTTTCGTTGCACTTTCCGAGCCCGTAGGGTATCTGATTGGCTTAAAAGTACAAGAAAACATTTCAAAAGTGACGTTTCTGAAGAATTTTAACAGTTTTCTTGTATCTACGAACGCCAGAATGCATAAAATTGACCTAAACGTCTCCTTTTCCTATTCTGAGTCGATTCTGCATGCTTTAAGTGTGTTTGGTGGCTCAGAACCATCAAAAAACGTTTAAATATAGTTCAAATTCAATAAAAATCGACAAAAATACAGTTTCTAGCTAAAATTTGATGGTTTCGTTGCACTTTCCGAGCCCGTAGGGTATCTGATTGGCTTAAAAGTACAAGAAAACACTTCAAAAGTGACGTTTCTGAAGAATTTTAACAGTTTTCTTGTATCTACGAACGCCAGAATGCATAAAATTGACCTAAACGTCTCCTTTTCCTATTCTGAGTCGATTCTGCATGCTTTAAGTGTGTTTGGTGGCTCAGAACCATCAAAAAACGTTGAAATATAGTTCAAATTCAATAAAAATCGACAAAAATACAGTTTCTAGCTAAAATTTGATGGTTTCGTTGCACTTTCCGAGCCCGTAGGGTATCTGATTGGCTTAAAAGTACAAGAAAACACTTCAAAAGTGACGTTTCTGAAGAATTTTAACAGTTTTCTTGTATCTACGAACGCCAGAATGCATAAAATTGACCTAAACGTCTCCTTTTCCTATTCTGAGTCGATTCTGCATGCTTTAAGTGTGTTTGGTGGCTCAGAACCATCAAAAAACGTTTAAATATAGTTCAAATTCAATAAAAATCGACAAAAATACAGTTTCTAGCTAAAATTTGATGGTTTCGTTGCACTTTCCGAGCCCGTAGGGTATCTGATTGGCTTAAAAGTACAAGAAAACACTTCAAAAGTGACGTTTCTGAAGAATTTTAACAGTTTTCTTGTATCTACGAACGCCAGAATGCATAAAATTGACCTAAACGTCTCCTTTTCCTATTCTGAGTCGATTCTGCATGCTTTAAGTGTGTTTGGTGGCTCAGAACCATCAAAAAACGTTGAAATATAGTTCAAATTCAATAAAAATCGACAAAAATACAGTTTCTAGCTAAAATTTGATGGTTTCGTTGCACTTTCCGAGCCCGTAGGGTATCTGATTGGCTTAAAAGTACAAGAAAACACTTCAAAAGTGACGTTTCTGAAGAATTTTAACAGTTTTCTTGTATCTACGAACGCCAGAATGCATAAAATTGACCTAAACGTCTCCTTTTCCTATTCTGAGTCGATTCTGCATGCTTTAAGTGTGTTTGGTGGCTCAGAACCATCAAAAAACGTTGAAATATAGTTCAAATTCAATAAAAATCGACAAAAATACAGTTTCTAGCTAAAATTTGATGGTTTCGTTGCACTTTCCGAGCCCGTAGGGTATCTGATTGGCTTAAAAGTACAAGAAAACACTTCAAAAGTGACGTTTCTGAAGAATTTTAACAGTTTTCTTGTATCTACGAACGCCAGAATGCATAAAATTGACCTAAACGTCTCCTTTTCCTATTCTGAGTCGATTCTGCATGCTTTAAGTGTGTTTGGTGGCTCAGAACCATCAAAAAACGTTGAAATATAGTTCAAATTCAATAAAAATCGACAAAAATACAGTTTCTAGCTAAAATTTGATGGTTTCGTTGCACTTTCCGAGCCCGTAGGGTATCTGATTGGCTTAAAAGTACAAGAAAACACTTCAAAAGTGACGTTTCTGAAGAATTTTAACAGTTTTCTTGTATCTACGAACGCCAGAATGCATAAAATTGACCTAAACGTCTCCTTTTCCTATTCTGAGTCGATTCTGCATGCTTTAAGTGTGTTTGGTGGCTCAGAACCATCAAAAAACGTTGAAATATAGTTCAAATTCTATAAAAATCGACAAAAATACAGTTTCTAGCTAAAATTTGATGGTTTCGTTGCACTTTCCGAGCCCGTCGTGTATCTGATTGGCTTAAAAGTACAAGAAAACACTTCAAAAGTGACGTTTCTGAAGAATTTTAACAGTTTTCTTGTATCTACGAACGCCAGAATGCATAAAATTGACCTAAACGTCTCCTTTTCCTATTCTGAGTCGATTCTGCATGCTTTAAGTGTGTTTGGTGGCTCAGAACCATCAAAAAACGTTGAAATATAGTTCAAATTCAATAAAAATCGACAAAAATACAGTTTCTAGCTAAAATTTGATGGTTTCGTTGCACTTTCCGAGCCCGTAGGGTATCTGATTGGCTTAAAAGTACAAGAAAACACTTCAAAAGTGACGTTTCTGAAGAATTTTAACAGTTTTCTTGTATCTACGAACGCCAGAATGCATAAAATTGACCTAAACGTCTCCTTTTCCTATTCTGAGTCGATTCTGCATGCTTTAAGTGTGTTTGGTGGCTCAGAACCATCAAAAAACGTTGAAATATAGTTCAAATTCAATAAAAATCGACAAAAATACAGTTTCTAGCTAAAATTTGATGGTTTCGTTGCACTTTCCGAGCCCGTAGGGTATCTGATTGGCTTAAAAGTACAAGAAAACACTTCAAAAGTGACGTTTCTGAAGAATTTTAACAGTTTTCTTGTATCTACGAACGCCAGAATGCATAAAATTGACCTAAACGTCTCCTTTTCCTATTCTGAGTCGATTCTGCATGCTTTAAGTGTGTTTGGTGGCTCAGAACCATCAAAAAACGTTGAAATATAGTTCAAATTCAATAAAAATCGACAAAAATACAGTTTCTATCTAAAATTTGATGGTTTCCTTGCACTTTCCGAGCCCGTTGGGTATCTGATTGGCCTAAAAATACAAGAAAACACTTCAAAAGTGACGTTTCTGAAGAATTTTAACAGTTTTCTTGTATCTACGAACGCCAGAATGCATAAATTTGACCTAAACGTCTCCTTTTCCTATTCTGAGTCGATTCTGCATGCTTTAAGTGTGTTTGGTGGCTCAGAACCATCAAAAAACGTTAAAATATAGTTCAAATTCAATAAAAATCGACAAAAATACAGTTTCTAGCTAAAATTTGATGGTTTCGTTGCACTTTCCGAGCCCGTAGGGTATCTGATTGGCTTAAAAGTACAAGAAAACACTTCAAAAGTGACGTTTCTGAAGAATTTTAACAGTTTTCTTGTATCTACGAACGCCAGAATGCATAAAATTGACCTAAACGTCTCCTTTTCCTATTCTGAGTCGATTCTGCATGCTTTAAGAGTGTTTGGTGGCTCAGAACCATCAAAAAACGTTGAAATATAGTTCAAATTCAATAAAAATCGACAAAAATACAGTTTCCAGCTAAAATTTGATGGTTTCGTTGCAATTTCCGAGCCCGTAGGGTATCTGATTGGCTTAAAAGTACAAGAAAACACTTCAAAAGTGACGTTTCTGAAGAATTTTAACAGTTTTCTTGTATCTACGAACGCCAGAATGCATAAAGTTGACCTAAACGTCTCCTTTTCCTATTCTGAGTCGATTCTGCATGCTTTAAGTGTGTTTGGTGGCTCAGAACCATCAAAAAACGAAGAAATATAGTTCAAATTCAATAAAAATCGACAAAAATACAGTTTCTAGCTAAAATTTGATGGTTTCGTTGCACTTTCCGAGCCCGTAGGGTATCTGATTGGCTTAAAAGTACAAGAAAACACTTCAAAAGTGACGTTTCTGAAGAATTTTAACAGTTTTCTTGTATCTACGAACGCCAGAATGCATAAAATTGACCTAAACGTCTCCTTTTCCTATTCTGAGTCGATTCTGCATGCTTTAAGTGTGTTTGGTGGCTCAGAACCATCAAAAAACGTTGAAATATAGTTCAAATTCAATAAAAATCGACAAAAATACAGTTTCTAGCTAAAATTTGATGGTTTCGTTGCACTTTCCGAGCCCGTTGGGTATCTGATTGGCTTAAAAGTACAAGAAAACACTTCAAAAGTGACGTTTCTGAAGAATTTTAACAGTTTTCTTGTATCTACGAACGCCAGAATGCATAAAGTTGACCTAAACGTCTCCTTTTCCTATTCTGAGTCGATTCTGCATGCTTTAAGTGTGTTTGGTGGCTCAGAACCATCAAAAAACGTTGAAATATAGTTCAAATTCAATAAAAATCGACAAAAATACAGTTTCTAGCTAAAATTTGATGGTTTCGTTGCACTTTCCGAGCCCGTAGGGTATCTGATTGGCTTAAAAGTACAAGAAAACACTTCAAAAGTGACGTTTCTGAAGAATTTTAACAGTTTTCTTGTATCTACGAACGCCAGAATGCATAAAATTGACCTAAACGTCTCCTTTTCCTATTCTGAGTCGATTCTGCATGCTTTAAGTGTGTTTGGTGGCTCAGAACCATCAAAAAACGTTGAAATATAGTTCAAATTCAATAAAAATCGACAAAAATATAGTTTCTAGCTAAAATTTGATGGTTTCGTTGCACTTTCCGAGCCCGTAGGGTATCTGATTGGCTTAAAAGTACAAGAAAACACTTCAAAAGTGACGTTTCTGAAGAATTTTAACAGTTTTCTTGTATCTACGAACGCCAGAATGCATAAGATTGAACTAAACGTCTCCTTTTCCTATTCTGAGTCGATTCTGCATGCTTTAAGTGTGTTTGGTGGCTCAGAACCATCAAAAAACGTTGAAATATAGTTCAAATTCAATAAAAATCGACAAAAATACAGTTTCTAGCTAAAATTTGATGGTTTCGTTGCACTTTCCGAGCCCGTAGGGTATCTGATTGGCTTAAAAGTACAAGAAAACACTTCAAAAGTGACGTTTCTGAAGAATTTTAACAGTTTTCTTGTATCTACGAACGCCAGAATGCATAAAATTGACCTAAACGTCTCCTTTTCCTATTCTGAGTCGATTCTGCATGCTTTAAGTGTGTTTGGTGGCTCAGAACCATCAAAAAACGTTGAAATATAGTTCAAATTCAATAAAAATCGACAAAAATACAGTTTCTAGCTAAAATTTGATGGTTTCGTTGCACTTTCCGAGCCCGTAGGGTATCTGATTGGCTTAAAAGTACAAGAAAACACTTCAAAAGTGACGTTTCTGAAGAATTTTAACAGTTTTCTTGTATCTACGAACGCCAGAATGCATAAAATTGACCTAAACGTCTCCTTTTCCTATTCTGAGTCGATTCTGCATGCTTTAAGTGTGTTTGGTGGCTCAGAACCATCAAAAAACGTTGAAATATAGTTCAAATTCAATAAAAATCGACAAAAATACAGTTTCTAGCTAAAATTTGATGGTTTCGTTGCACTTTCCGAGCCCGTCGTGTATCTGATTGGCTTAAAAGTACAAGAAAACACTTCAAAAGTGACGTTTCTGAAGAATTTTAACAGTTTTCTTGTATCTACGAACGCCAGAATGCATAAAATTGACCTAAACGTCTCCTTTTCCTATTCTGAGTCGATTCTGCATGCTTTAAGTGTGTTTGGTGGCTCAGAACCATCAAAAAACGTTGAAATATAGTTCAAATTCAATAAAAATCGACAAAAATACAGTTTCTAGCTAAAATTTGATGGTTTCGTTGCACTTTCCGAGCCCGTAGGGTATCTGATTGGCTTAAAAGTACAAGAAAACACTTCAAAAGTGACGTTTCTGAAGAATTTTAACAGTTTTCTTGTATCTACGAACGCCAGAATGCATAAAATTGACCTAAACGTCTCCTTTTCCTATTCTGAGTCGATTCTGCATGCTTTAAGTGTGTTTGGTGGCTCAGAACCATCAAAAAACGTTGAAATATAGTTCAAATTCAATAAAAATCGACAAAAATACAGTTTCTAGCTAAAATTTGATGGTTTCGTTGCACTTTCCGAGCCCGTAGGGTATCTGATTGGCTTAAAAGTACAAGAAAACACTTCAAAAGTGACGTTTCTGAAGAATTTTAACAGTTTTCTTGTATCTACGAACGCCAGAATGCATAAAATTGACCTAAACGTCTCCTTTTCCTATTCTGAGTCGATTCTGCATGCTTTAAGTGTGTTTGGTGGCTCAGAACCATCAAAAAACGTTGAAATATAGTTCAAATTCAATAAATATCGACAAAAATACAGTTTCTAGCTAAAATTTGATGGTTTCGTTGCACTTTCCGAGCCCGTAGGGTATCTGATTGGCTTAAAAGTACAAGAAAACACTTCAAAAGTGACGTTTCTGAAGAATTTTAACAGTTTTCTTGTATCTACGAACGCCAGAATGCATAAAATTGACCTAAACGTCTCCTTTTCCTATTCTGAGTCGATTCTGCATGCTTTAAGTGTGTTTGGTGGCTCAGAACCATCAAAAAACGTTGAAATATAGTTCAAATTCAATAAAAATCGACAAAAATACAGTTTCTAGCTAAAATTTGATGGTTTCGTTGCACTTTCCGAGCCCGTAGGGTATCTGATTGGCTTAAAAGTACAAGAAAACACTTCAAAAGTGACGTTTCTGAAGAATTTTAACAGTTTTCTTGTATCTACGAACGCCAGAATGCATAAAATTGACCTAAACGTCTCCTTTTCCTATTCTGAGTCGATTCTGCATGCTTTAAGTGTGTTTGGTGGCTCAGAACCATCAAAAAACGTTGAAATATTGTTCAAATTCAATAAAAATCGACAAAAATACAGTTTCTAGCTAAAATTTGATGGTTTCGTTGCACTTTCCGAGCCCGTAGGGTATCTGATTGGCTTAAAAGTACAAGAAAACACTTCAAAAGTGACGTTTCTGAAGAATTTTAACAGTTTTCTTGTATCTACGAACGCCAGAATGCATAAAATTGACCTAAACGTCTCCTTTTCCTATTCTGAGTCGATTCTGCATGCTTTAAGTGTGTTTGGTGGCTCAGAACCATCAAAAAACGTTGAAATATAGTTCAAATTCAATAAAAATCGACAAAAATACAGTTTCTAGCTAAAATTTGATGGTTTCGTTGCACTTTCCGAGCCCGTAGGGTATCTGATTGGCTTAAAAGTACAAGAAAACACTTCAAAAGTGACGTTTCTAAAGAATTTTAACAGTTTTCTTGTATCTACGAACGCCAGAATGCATAAAATTGACCTAAACGTCTCCTTTTCCTATTCTGAGTCGATTCTGCATGCTTTAAGTGTGTTTGGTGGCTCAGAACCATCAAAAAACGTTGAAATATAGTTCAAATTCAATAAAAATCGACAAAAATACAGTTTCTAGCTAAAATTTGATGGTTTCGTTGCACTTTCCGAGCCCGTAGGGTATCTGATTGGCTTAAAAGTACAAGAAAACACTTCAAAAGTGACGTTTCTTAAGAATTTTAACAGTTTTCTTGTATCTACGAACGCCAGAATGCATAAAATTGATCTAAACGTCTCCTTTTCCTATTCTGAGTCGATTCTGCATGCTTTAAGTGTGTTTGGTGGCTCAGAACCATCAAAAAACGTTGAAATATAGTTCAAATTCAATAAAAATCGACAAAAATACAGTTTCTAGCTAAAATTTGATGGTTTCGTTGCACTTTCCGAGCCCGTAGGGTATCTGATTGGCTTAAAAGTACAAGAAAACACTTCAAAAGTGACGTTTCTGAAGAATTTTAACAGTTTTCTTGTATCTACGAACGCCAGAATGCATAAAATTGACCTAAACGTCTCCTTTTCCTATTCTGAGTCGATTCTGCATGCTTTAAGTGTGTTTGGTGGCTCAGAACCATCAAAAAACGTTGAAATATAGTTCAAATTCAATAAAAATCGACAAAAATACAGTTTCTAGCTAAAATTTGATGGTTTCGTTGCACTTTCCGAGCCCGTAGGGTATCTGATTGGCTTAAAAGTACAAGAAAACACTTCAAAAGTGACGTTTCTGAATAATTTTAACAGTTTTCTTGTATCTACGAACGCCAGAATGCATAAAATTGACCTAAACGTCTCCTTTTCCTATTCTGAGTCGATTCTGCATGCTTTAAGTGTGTTTGGTGGCTGAGAACCATCAAAAAACGTTGAAATATAGTTCAAATTCAATAAAAATCGACAAAAATACAGTTTCTAGCTAAAATTTGATGGTTTCGTTGCACTTTCCGAGCCCGTTGGGTATCTGATTGGCTTAAAAGTACAAGAAAACACTTCAAAAGTGACGTTTCTGAAGAATTTTAACAGTTTTCTTGTATCTACGAACGCCAGAATGCATAAAATTGACCTAAACCTCTCCTTTTCCTATTCTGAGTCGATTCTGCATGCTTTAAGTGTGTTTGGTGGCTCAGAACCATCAAAAAACGTTGAAATATAGTTCAAATTCAATAAAAATCGACAAAAATACAGTTTCTAGCTAAAATTTGATGGTTTCGTTGCACTTTCCGAGCCAGTAGGGTATCTGATTGGCTTAAAAGTACAAGAAAACACTTCAAAAGTGACGTTTCTGAAGAATTTTAACAGTTTTCTTGTATCTACGAACGCCAGAATGCATAAAATTGACCTAAACGTCTCCTTTTCCTATTCTGAGTCGATTCTGCATGCTTTAAGTGTGTTTGGTGGCTCAGAACCATCAAAAAACGTTGAAATATAGTTCAAATTCAATAAAAATCGACAAAAATACAGTTTCTAGCTAAAATTTGATGGTTTCGTTGCACTTTCCGAGCCCGTAGGGTATCTGATTGGCTTAAAAGTACAAGAAAACACTTCAAAAGTGACGTTTCTGAAGAATTTTAACAGTTTTCTTGTATCTACGAACGCCAGAATGCATAAAATTGACCTAAACGTCTCCTTTTCCTATTCTGAGTCGATTCTGCATGCTTTAAGTGTGTTTGGTGGCTCAGAACCATCAAAAAACGTTGAAATATAGTTCAAATTCAATAAAAATCGACAAAAATACAGTTTCTAGCTAAAATTTGATGGTTTCGTTGCACTTTCCGAGCCCGTAGGGTATCTGATTGGCTTAAAAGTACAAGAAAACACTTCAAAAGTGACGTTTCTGAAGAATTTTAACAGTTTTCTTGTATCTACGAACGCCAGAATGCATAAAATTGACCTAAACGTCTCCTTTTCCTATTCTGAGTCGATTCTGCATGCTTTAAGTGTGTTTGGTGGCTCAGAACCATCAAAAAACGTTGAAATATAGTTCAAATTCAATAAAAATCGACAAAAATACAGTTTCTAGCTAAAATTTGATGGTTTCGTTGCACTTTCCGAGCCCGTAGGGAATCTGATTGGCTTAAAAGTACAAGAAAACACTTCAAAAGTGACGTTTCTGAAGAATTTTAACAGTTTTCTTGTATCTACGAACGCCAGAATGCATAAAATTGACCTAAACGTCTCCATTTCCTATTCTGAGTCGATTCTGCATGCTTTAAGTGTGTTTGGTGGCTCAGAACCATCAAAAAACGTTGAAATATAGTTCAAATTCAATAAAAATCGACAAAAATACAGTTTCTAGCTAAAATTTGATGGTTTCGTTGCACTTTCCGAGCCCGTAGGGTATCTGATTGGCTTAAAAGTACAAGAAAACACTTCAAAAGTGACGTTTCTGAAGAATTTTAACAGTTTTCTTGTATCTACGAACGCCAGAATGCATAAACTTGACCTAAACGTCTCCTTTTCCTATTCTGAGTCGATTCTGCATGCTTTAAGTGTGTTTGGTGGCTCAGAACCATCAAAAAACGTTGAAATATAGTTCAAATTCAATAAAAATCGACAAAAATACAGTTTCTAGCTAAAATTTGATGGTTTCGTTGCACTTTCCGAGCCCGTAGGGTATCTGATTGGCTTAAAAGTACAAGAAAACACTTCAAAAGTGACGTTTCTGAAGAATTTTAACAGTTTTCTTGTATCTACGAACGCCAGAATGCATAAAATTGACCTAAACGTCTCCTTTTCCTATTCTGAGTCGATTCTGCATGCTTTAAGTGTGTTTGGTGGCTCAGAACCATCAAAAAACGTTGAAATATAGTTCAAATTCAATAAAAATCGACAAAAATACAGTTTCTAGCTAAAATTTGATGGTTTCGTTGCACTTTCCGAGCCCGTTGGGTATCTGATTGGCTTAAAAGTACAAGAAAACACTTCAAAAGTGACGTTTCTGAAGAATTTTAACAGTTTTCTTGTATCTACGAACGCCAGAATGCATAAAATTGACCTAAACGTCTCCATTTCCTATTCTGAGTCGATTCTGCATGCTTTAAGTGTGTTTGGTGGCTCAGAACCATCAAAAAACGTTGAAATATAGTTCAAATTCAATAAAAATCGACAAAAATACAGTTTCTAGCTAAAATTTGATGGTTTCGTTGCACTTTCCGAGCCCGTAGGGTATCTGATTGGCTTAAAAGTACAAGAAAACACTTCAAAAGTGACGTTTCTGAAGAATTTTAACAGTTTTCTTGTATCTACGAACGCCAGAATGCATAAAATTGACCTAAACGTCTCCTTTTCCTATTCTGAGTCGATTCTGCATGCTTTAAGTGTGTTTGGTGGCTCAGAACCATCAAAAAACGTTGAAATATAGTTCAAATTCAATAAAAATCGACAAAAATACAGTTTCTAGCTAAAATTTGATGGTTTCGTTGCACTTTCCGAGCCCGTAGGGTATCTGATTGGCTTAAAAGTACAAGAAAACACTTCAAAAGTGACGTTTCTGAAGAATTTTAACAGTTTTCTTGTATCTACGAACGCCAGAATGCATAAAATTGACCTAAACGTCTCCTTTTCCTATTCTGAGTCGATTCTGCATGCTTTAAGTGTGTTTGGTGGCTCAGAACCATCAAAAAACGTTGAAATATAGTTCAAATTCAATAAAAATCGACAAAAATACAGTTTCTAGCTAAAATTTGATGGTTTCGTTGCACTTTCCGAGCCCGTAGGGTATCTGATTGGCTTAAAAGTACAAGAAAACACTTCAAAAGTGACGTTTCTGAAGAATTTTAACAGTTTTCTTGTATCTACGAACGCCAGAATGCATAAAATTTACCTAAACGTCTCCTTTTCCTATTCTGAGTCGATTCTGCATGCTTTAAGTGTGTTTGGTGGCTCAGAACCATCAAAAAACGTTGAAATATAGTTCAAATTCAATAAAAATCGACAAAAATACAGTTTCTAGCTAAAATTTGATGGTTTCGTTGCACTTTCCGAGCCCGTAGGGTATCTGATTGGCTTAAAAGTACAAGAAAACACTTCAAAAGTGACGTTTCTGAAGAATTTTAACAGTTTTCTTGTATCTACGAACGCCAGAATGCATAAAATTGACCTAAACGTCTCCTTTTCCTATTCTGAGTCGATTCTGCATGCTTTAAGTGCGTTTGGTGGCTCAGAACCATCAAAAAACGTTGAAATATAGTTCAAATTCAATAAAAATCGACAAAAATACAGTTTCTAGCTAAAATTTGATGGTTTCGTTGCACTTTCCGAGCCCGTAGGGTATCTGATTGGCTTAAAAGTACAAGAAAACACTTCAAAAGTGACGTTTCTGAAGAATTTTAACAGTTTTCTTGTATCTACGAACGCCAGAATGCATAAAATTGACCTAAACGTCTCCTTTTCCTATTCTGAGTCGATTCTGCATGCTTTAAGTGTGTTTGGTGGCTCAGAACCATCAAAAAACGTTGAAATATAGTTCAAATTCAATAAAAATCGACAAAAATACAGTTTCTAGCTAAAATTTGATGGTTTCGTTGCACTTTCCGAGCCCGTAGGGTATCTGATTGGCTTAAAAGTACAAGAAAACACTTCAAAAGTGACGTTTCTGAAGAATTTTAACAGTTTTCTTGTATCTACGAACGCCAGAATGCATAAAATTGACCTAAACGTCTCCTTTTCCTATTCTGAGTCGACTCTGCATGCTTTAAGTGTGTTTGGTGGCTCAGAACCATCAAAAAACGTTGAAATATAGTTCAAATTCAATAAAAATCGACAAAAATACAGTTTCTAGCTAAAATTTGATGGTTTCGTTGCACTTTCCGAGCCCGTAGGGTATCTGATTGGCTTAAAAGTACAAGAAAACACTTCAAAAGTGACGTTTCTGAAGAATTTTAACAGTTTTCTTGTATCTACGAACGCCAGAATGCATAAAATTGACCTAAACGTCTCCTTTTCCTATTCTGAGTCGATTCTGCATGCTTTAAGTGTGTTTGGTGGCTCAGAACCATCAAAAAACGTTGAAATATAGTTCAAATTCAATAAAAATCGACAAAAATACAGTTTCTAGCTAAAATTTGATGGTTTCGTTGCACTTTCCGAGCCCGTAGGGTATCTGATTGGCTTAAAAGTACAAGAAAACACTTCAAAAGTGACGTTTCTGAAGAATTTTAACAGTTTTCTTGTATCTACGAACGCCAGAATGCATAAAATTGACCTAAACGTCTCCTTTTCCTATTCTGAGTCGATTCTGCATGCTTTAAGTGCGTTTGGTGGCTCAGAACCATCAAAAAACGTTGAAATATAGTTCAAATTCAATAAAAATCGACAAAAATACAGTTTCTAGCTAAAATTTGATGGTTTCGTTGCACTTTCCGAGCCCGTAGGGTATCTGATTGGCTTAAAAGTACAAGAAAACACTTCAAAAGTGACGTTTCTGAAGAATTTTAACAGTTTTCTTGTATCTACGAACGCCAGAATGCATAAAATTGACCTAAACGTCTCCTTTTCCTATTCAGAGTCGATTCTGCATGCTTTAAGTGTGTTTGGTGGCTGAGAACCATCAAAAAACGTTGAAATATAGTTCAAATTCAATAAAAATCGACAAAAATACAGTTTCTAGCTAAAATTTGATGGTTTCGTTGCACTTTCCGAGCCCGTAGGGTATCTGATTGGCTTAAAAGTACAAGAAAACACTTCAAAAGTGACGTTTCTGAAGAATTTTAACAGTTTTCTTGTATCTACGAACGCCAGAATGCATAAAATTGACCTAAACGTCTCCTTTTCCTATTCTGAGTCGATTCTGCATGCTTTAAGTGTGTTTGGTGGCTCAGAACCATCAAAAAACGTTGAAATATAGTTCAAATTCAATAAAAATCGACAAAAATACAGTTTCTAGCTAAAATTTGATGGTTTCGTTGCACTTTCCGAGCCCGTAGGGTATCTGATTGGCTTAAAAGTACAAGAAAACACTTCAAAAGTGACGTTTCTGAAGAATTTTAACAGTTTTCTTGTATCTACGAACGCCAGAATGCATAAAATTGACCTAAACGTCTCCTTTTCCTATTTTGAGTCGATTCTGCATGCTTTAAGTGTGTTTGGTGGCTCAGAACCATCAAAAAACGTTGAAATATAGTTCAAATTCAATAAAAATCGACAAAAATACAGTTTCTAGCTAAAATTTGATGGTTTCGTTGCACTTTCCGAGCCCGTAGGGTATCTGATTGGCTTAAAAGTACAAGAAAACACTTCAAAAGTGACGTTTCTGAAGAATTTTAACAGTTTTCTTGTATCTACGAACGCCAGAATGCATAAAATTGACCTAAACGTCTCCTTTTCCTATTCTGAGTCGATTCTGCATGCTTTAAGTGTGTTTGGTGGCTCAGAACCATCAAAAAACGTTGAAATATAGTTCAAATTCAATAAAAATCGACAAAATACAGTTTCTAGCTAAAATTTGATGGTTTCGTTGCACTTTCCGAGCCCGTTGGGTATCTGATTGGCTTAAAAGTACAAGAAAACACTTCAAAAGTGACGTTTCTGAAGAATTTTAACAGTTTTCTTGTATCTACGAACGCCAGAATGCATAAAATTGACCTAAACGTCTCCTTTTCCTATTCTGAGTCGATTCTGCATGCTTTAAGTGTGTTTGGTGGCTGAGAACCATCAAAAAACGTTGAAATATAGTTCAAATTCAATAAAAATCGACAAAAATACAGTTTCTAGCTAAAATTTGATGGTTTCGTTGCACTTTCCGAGCCCGTAGGGTATCTGATTGGCTTAAAAGTACAAGAAAACACTTCAAAAGTGACGTTTCTGAAGAATTTTAACAGTTTTCTTGTATCTACGAACGCCAGAATGCATAAAATTGACCTAAACGTCTCCTTTTCCTATTCTGAGTCGATTCTGCATGCTTTAAGTGTGTTTGGTGGCTCAGAACCATCAAAAAACGTTGAAATATAGTTCAAATTCAATAAAAATCGACAAAAATACAGTTTCTAGCTAAAATTTGATGGTTTCGTTGCACTTTCCGAGCCCGTAGGGTATCTGATTGGCTTAAAAGTACAAGAAAACACTTCAAAAGTCACGTTTCTGAAGAATTTTAACAGTTTTCTTGTATCTACGAACGCCAGAATGCATAAAATTGACCTAGACGTCTCCTTTTCCTATTCTGAGTCGATTCTGCATGCTTTAAGTGTGTTTGGTGGCTCAGAACCATCAAAAAAACGTTGAAATATAGTTCAAATTCAATAAAAATCGACAAAAATACAGTTTCTAGCTAAAATTTGATGGTTTCGTTGCACTTTCCGAGCCCGTAGGGTATCTGATTGGCTTAAAAGCACAAGAAAACACTTCAAAAGTGACGTTTCTGAAGAATTTTAACAGTTTTCTTGTATCTACGAACGCCAGAATGCATAAAATTGACCTAAACGTCTCCTTTTCCTATTCTGAGTCGATTCTGCATGCTTTAAGTGTGTTTGGTGGCTCAGAACCATCAAAAAACGTTGAAATATAGTTCAAATTCAATAAAAATCGACAAAAATACGGTTTCTAGCTAAAATTTGATGGTTTCGTTGCACTTTCCGAGCCCGTAGGGTATCTGATTGGCTTAAAAGTACAAGAAAACACTTCAAAAGTGACGTTTCTGAAGAATTTTAACAGTTTTCTTGTATCTACGAACGCCAGAATGCATAAAATTGACCTAAACGTCTCCTTTTCCTATTCTGAGTCGATTCTGCATGCTTTAAGTGTGTTTGGTGGCTCAGAACCATCAAAAAACGTTGAAATATAGTTCAAATTCAATAAAAATCGACAAAAATACAGTTTCTAGCTAAAATTTGATGGTTTCGTTGCACTTTCCGAGCCCGTAGGGTATCTGATTGGCTTAAAAGTACAAGAAAACACTTCAAAAGTGACGTTTCTGAAGAATTTTAACAGTTTTCTTGTATCTACGAACGCCAGAATGCATAAAATTGACCTAAACGTCTCCTTTTCCTATTCTGAGTCGATTCTGCATGCTTTAAGTGTGTTTGGTGGCTCAGAACCATCAAAAAACGTTGAAATATAGTTCAAATTCAATAAAAATCGACAAAAATACAGTTTCTAGCTAAAATTTGATGGTTTCGTTGCACTTTCCGAGCCCGTAGGGTATCTGATTGGCTTAAAAGTACAAGAAAACACTTCAAAAGTGACGTTTCTGAAGAATTTTAACAGTTTTCTTGTATCTACGAACGCCAGAATGCATAAAATTGACCTAAACGTCTCCTTTTCCTATTCTGAGTCGATTCTGCATGCTTTAAGTGTGTTTGGTGGCTCAGAACCATCAAAAAACGTTGAAATATAGTTCAAATTCAATTAAAATCGACAAAAATACAGTTTCTAGCTAAAATTTGATGGTTTCGTTGCACTTTCCGAGCCCGTAGGGTATCTGGTTGGCTTAAAAGTACAAGAAAACACTCCAAAAGTGACGTTTCTGAAGAATTTTAACAGTTTTCTTGTATCTACGAACGCCAGAATGCATAAAATTGACCTAAACGTCTCCTTTTCCTATTCTGAGTCGATTCTGCATGCTTTAAGTGTGTTTGGTGGCTCAGAACCATCAAAAAACGTTGAAATATAGTTCAAATTCAATAAAAATCGACAAAAATACAGTTTCTAGCTAAAATTTGATGGTTTCGTTGCACTTTCCGAGCCCGTAGGGTATCTGATTGGCTTAAAAGTACAAGAAAACACTTCAAAAGTGACGTTTCTGAAGAATTTTAACAGTTTTCTTGTATCTACGAACGCCAGAATGCATAAAATTGACCTAAACGTCTCCTTTTCCTATTCTGAGTCGATTCTGCATGCTTTAAGTGTGTTTGGTGGCTCAGAACCATCAAAAAACGTTGAAATATAGTTCAAATTCAATAAAAATCGACAAAAATACAGTTTCTAGCTAAAATTTGATGGTTTCGTTGCACTTTCCGAGCCCGTAGGGTATCTGATTGGCTTAAAAGTACAAGAAAACACTTCAAGAGTGACGTTTCTGAAGAATTTTAACAGTTTTCTTGTATCTACGAACGCCAGAATGCATAAAATTGACCTAAACGTCTCCTTTTCCTATTCTGAGTCGATTCTGCATGCTTTAAGTGTGTTTGGTGGCTCAGAACCATCAAAAAACGTTGAAATATAGTTCAAATTCAATAAAAATCGACAAAAATACAGTTTCTAGCTAAAATTTGATGGTTTCGTTGCACTTTCCGAGCCCGTAGGGTATCTGATTGGCTTAAAAGTACAAGAAAACACTTCAAAAGTGACGTTTCTGAAGAATTTTAACAGTTTTCTTGTATCTACGAACGCCAGAATGCATAAAATTGACCTAAACGTCTCCTTTTCCTATTCTGAGTCGATTCTGCATGCTTTAAGTGTGTTTGGTGGCTCAGAACCATCAAAAAACGTTGAAATATAGTTCAAATTCAATAAAAATCGACAAAAATACAGTTTCTAGCTAAAATTTGATGGTTTCGTTGCACTCTCCGAGCCCGTAGGGTATCTGATTGGCTTAAAAGTACAAGAAAACACTTCAAAAGTGATGTTTCTGAAGAATTTTAACAGTTTTCTTGTATCTACGAACGCCAGAATGCATAAAATTGACCTAAACGTCTCCTTTTCCTATTCTGAGTCGATTCTGCATGCTTTAAGTGTGTTTGGTGGCTCAGAACCATCAAAAAACGTTGAAATATAGTTCAAATTCAATAAAAATCGACAAAAATACAGTTTCTAGCTAAAATTTGATGGTTTCGTTGCACTTTCCGAGCCCGTAGGTTATCTGATTGGCTTAAAAGTAAAAGAAAACACTTCAAAAGTGACGTTTCTGAAGAATTTTAACAGTTTTCTTGTATCTACGAACGCCAGAATGCATAAAATTGACCTAAACGTCTCCTTTTCCTATTCTGAGTCGATTCTGCATGCTTTAAGTGTGTTTGGTGGCTCAGAACCATCAAAAAACGTTGAAATATAGTTCAAATTCAATAAAAATCGACAAAAATACAGTTTCTAGCTAAAATTTGATGGTTTCGTTGCACTTTCCGAGCCCGTAGGGTATCTGATTGGCTTAAAAGTACAAGAAAACACTTCAAAAGTGACGTTTCTGAAGAATTTTAACAGTTTTCTTGTATCTACGAACGCCAGAATGCATAAAATTGACCTAAACGTCTCCTTTTCCTATTCTGAGTCGATTCTGCATGCTTTAAGTGTGTTTGGTGGCTCAGAACCATCAAAAAACGTTGAAATATAGTTCAAATTCAATAAAAATCGACAAAAATACAGTTTCTAGCTAAAATTTGATGGTTTCGTTGCACTTTCCGAGCCCGTAGGGTATCTGATTGGCTTAAAAGTACAAGAAAACACTTCAAAAGTGACGTTTCTGAAGAATTTTAACAGTTTTCTTGTATCTACGAACGCCAGAATGCATAAAATTGACCTAAACGTCTCCTTTTCCTATTCTGAGTCGATTCTGCATGCTTTAAGTGTGTTTGGTGGCTCAGAACCATCAAAAAACGTTGAAATATAGTTCAAATTCAATAAAAATCGACAAAAATACAGTTGCTAGCTAAAATTTGATGGTTTCGTTGCACTTTCCGAGCCCGTAGGGTATCTGATTGGCTTAAAAGTACAAGAAAACACTTCAAAAGTGACGTTTCTGAAGAATTTTAACAGTTTTCTTGTATCTACGAACGCCAGAATGCATAAAATTGACCTAAACGTCTCCTTTTCCTATTCTGAGTCGATTCTGCATGCTTTAAGTGTGTTTGGTGGCTCAGAACCATCAAAAAACGTTGAAATATAGTTCAAATTCAATAAAAATCGACAAAAATACAGTTTCTAGCTAAAATTTGATGGTTTCGTTGCACTTTCCGAGCCCGTAGGGTATCTGATTGGCTTAAAAGTACAAGAAAACACTTCAAAAGTGACGTTTCTGAAGAATTTTAACAGTTTTCTTGTATCTACGAACGCCAGAATGCATAAAATTGACCTAAACGTCTCCTTTTCCTATTCTGAGTCGATTCTGCATGCTTTAAGTGTGTTTGGTGGCTCAGAACCATCAAAAAACGTTGAAATATAGTTCAAATTCAATAAAAATCGACAAAAATACAGTTTCTAGCTAAAATTTGATGGTTTCGTTGCACTTTCCGAGCCCGTAGGGTATCTGATTGGCTTAAAAGTACAAGAAAACACTTCAAGAGTGACGTTTCTGAAGAATTTTAACAGTTTTCTTGTATCTACGAACGCCAGAATGCATAAAATTGACCTAAACGTCTCCTTTTCCTATTCTGAGTCGATTCTGCATGCTTTAAGTGTGTTTGGTGGCTCAGAACCATCAAAAAACGTTGAAATATAGTTCAAATTCAATAAAAATCGACAAAAATACAGTTTCTAGCTAAAATTTGATGGTTTCGTTGCACTTTCCGAGCCCGTAGGGTATCTGATTGGCTTAAAAGTACAAGAAAACACTTCAAAAGTGACGTTTCTGAAGAATTTTAACAGTTTTCTTGTATCTACGAACGCCAGAATGCATAAAATTGACCTAAACGTCTCCTTTTCCTATTCTGAGTCGATTCTGCATGCTTTAAGTGTGTTTGGTGGCTCAGAACCATCAAAAAACGTTGAAATATAGTTCAAATTCAATAAAAATCGACAAAAATACAGTTTCTAGCTAAAATTTGATGGTTTCGTTGCACTCTCCGAGCCCGTAGGGTATCTGATTGGCTTAAAAGTACAAGAAAACACTTCAAAAGTGATGTTTCTGAAGAATTTTAACAGTTTTCTTGTATCTACGAACGCCAGAATGCATAAAATTGACCTAAACGTCTCCTTTTCCTATTCTGAGTCGATTCTGCATGCTTTAAGTGTGTTTGGTGGCTCAGAACCATCAAAAAACGTTGAAATATAGTTCAAATTCAATAAAAATCGACAAAAATACAGTTTCTAGCTAAAATTTGATGGTTTCGTTGCACTTTCCGAGCCCGTAGGTTATCTGATTGGCTTAAAAGTAAAAGAAAACACTTCAAAAGTGACGTTTCTGAAGAATTTTAACAGTTTTCTTGTATCTACGAACGCCAGAATGCATAAAATTGACCTAAACGTCTCCTTTTCCTATTCTGAGTCGATTCTGCATGCTTTAAGTGTGTTTGGTGGCTCAGAACCATAAAAAAACGTTGAAATATAGTTCAAATTCAATAAAAATCGACAAAAATACAGTTTCTAGCTAAAATTTGATGGTTTCGTTGCACTTTCCGAGCCCGTAGGGTATCTGATTGGCTTAAAAGTACAAGAAAACACTTCAAAAGTGACGTTTCTGAAGAATTTTAACAGTTTTCTTGTATCTACGAACGCCAGAATGCATAAAATTGACCTAAACGTCTCCTTTTCCTATTCTGAGTCGATTCTGCTTGCTTTAAGTGTGTTTGGTGGCTCAGAACCATCAAAAAACGTTGAAATATAGTTCAAATTCAATAAAAATCGACAAAAATACAGTTTCTAGCTAAAATTTGATGGTTTCGTTGCACTTTCCGAGCCCGTGGGGTATCTGATTGGCTTAAAAGTACAAGAAAACACTTCAAAAGTGACGTTTCTGAAGAATTTTAACAGTTTTCTTGTATCTACGAACGCCAGAATGCATAAAATTGACCTAAACGTCTCCTTTTCCTATTCTGAGTCGATTCTGCATGCTTTAAGTGTGTTTGGTGGCTCAGAACCATCAAAAAACGTTGAAATATAAATCAAATTCAATAAAAATCGACAAAAATACAGTTTCTAGCTAAAATTTGATGGTTTCGTTGCACTTTCCGAGCCCGTAGGGTATCTGATTGGCTTAAAAGTACAAGAAAACACTTCAAAAGTGACGTTTCTGAAGAATTTTAACAGTTTTCTTGTATCTACGAACGCCAGAATGCATAAAATTGACCTAAACGTCTCCTTTTCCTATTCTGAGTCGATTCTGCATGCTTTAAGTGTGTTTGGTGGCTCAGAACCATCAAAAAACGTTGAAATATAGTTCAAATTCAATAAAAATCGACAAAAATACAGTTTCTAGCTAAAATTTGATGGTTTCGTTGCACTTTCCGAGCCCGTAGGGTATCTGATTGGCTTAAAAGTACAAGAAAACACTTCAAAAGTGACGTTTCTGAAGAATTTTAACAGTTTTCTTGTATCTACGATCGCCAGAATGCATAAAATTGACCTAAACGTCTCCTTTTCCTATTCTGAGTCGATTCTGCATGCTTTAAGTGTGTTTGGTGGCTCAGAACCATCAAAAAACGTTGAAATATAGTTCAAATTCAATAAAAATCGACAAAAATACAGTTTCTAGCTAAAATTTGATGGTTTCGTTGCACTTTCCGAGCCCGTAGGGTATCTGATTGGCTTAAAAGTACAAGAAAACACTTCAAAAGTGACGTTTCTGAAGAATTTTAACAGTTTTCTTGTATCTACGAACGCCAGAATGCATAAAATTGACCTAAACGTCTCCTTTTCCTATTCTGAGTCGATTCTGCATGCTTTAAGTGTGTTTGGTGGCTCAGAACCATCAAAAAACGTTGAAATATAGTTCAAATTCAATAAAAATCGACAAAAATACAGTTTCTAGCTAAAATTTGATGGTTTCTTTGCACTTTCCGAGCCCGTAGGGTATCTGATTGGCTTAAAAGTACAAGAAAACACTTCAAAAGTGACGTTTCTGAAGAATTTTAACAGTTTTCTTGTATCTACGAACGCCAGAATGCATAAAATTGACCTAAACGTCTCCTTTTCCTATTCTGAGTCGATTCTGCATGCTTTAAGTGTGTTTGGTGGCTCAGAACCATCAAAAAACGTTGAAATATAGTTCAAATTCAATAAAAATTGACAAAAATACAGTTTCTAGCTAAAATTTGATGGTTTCGTTGCACTTTCCGAGCCCGTCGGGTATCTGATTGGCTTAAAAGTACAAGAAAACACTTCAAAAGTGACGTTTCTGAAGAATTTTAACATTTTTCTTGTATCTACGAACGCCAGAATGCATAAAATTGACCTAAACGTCTCCTTTTCCTATTCTGAGTCGATTCTGCATGCTTTAAGTGTGTTTGGTGGCTCAGAACCATCAAAAAACGTTGAAATATAGTTCAAATTCAATAAAAATCGACAAAAATACAGTTTCTAGCTAAAATTTGATGGTTTCGTTGCACTTTCCGAGCCCGTAGGGTATCTGATTGGCTTAAAAGTACAAGAAAACACTTCAAAAGTGACGTTTCTGAAGAATTTTAACAGTTTTCTTGTATCTACGAACGCCAGAATGCATAAAATTGACCTAAACGTCTCCTTTTCCTATTCTGAGTCGATTCTGCATGCTTTAAGTGTGTTTGGTGGCTCAGAACCATCAAAAAACGTTGAAATATAGTTCAAATTCAATAAAAATCGACAAAAATACAGTTTCTAGCTAAAATTTGATGGTTTCGTTGCACTTTCCGAGCCCGTAGGGTATCTGATTGGCTTAAAAGTACAAGAAAACACTTCAAAAGTGACGTTTCTGAAGAATTTTAACAGTTTTCTGTATCTACGAACGCCAGAATGCATAAAATTGACCTAAACGTCTCCTTTTCCTATTCTGAGTCGATTCTGCATGCTTTAAGTGTGTTTGGTGGCTCAGAACCATCAAAAAACGTTGAAATATAGTTCAAATTCAATAAAAATCGACAAAAATACAGTTTCTAGCTAAAATTTGATGGTTTCGTTGCACTTTCCGAGCCCGTAGGGTATCTGATTGGCTTAAAAGTACAAGAAAACACTTCAAAAGTGACGTTTCTGAAGAATTTTAACAGTTTTCTTGTATCTACGAACGCCAGAATGCATAAAATTGACCTAAACGTCTCCTTTTCCTATTCTGAGTCGATTCTGCATGCTTTAAGTGTGTTTGGTGGCTCAGAACCATCAAAAAACGTTGAAATATAGTTCAAATTCAATAAAAATCGACAAAAATACAGTTTCTAGCTAAAATTTGATGGTTTCGTTGCACTTTCCGAGTCCGTAGGGTTTCTGATTGGCTTAAAAGAACAAGAAAACACTTCAAAAGTGACGTTTCTGAAGAATTTTAACAGTTTTCTTGTATCTACGAACGCCAGAATGCATAAAATTGACCTAAACGTCTCCTTTTCCTATTCTGAGTCGATTCTGCATGCTTTAAGTGTGTTTGGTGGCTCAGAACCATCAAAAAACGTTGAAATATAGTTCAAATTCAATAAAAATCGACAAAAATACAGTTTCTAGCTAAAATTTGATGGTTTCGTTGCACTTTCCGAGCCCGTAGGGTATCTGATTGGCTTAAAAGTACAAGAAAACACTTCAAAAGTGACGTTTCTGAAGAATTTTAACAGTTTTCTTGCATCTACGAACGCCAGAATGCATAAAATTGACCTAAACGTCTCCTTTTCCTATTCTGAGTCGATTCTGCATGCTTTAAGTGTGTTTGGTGGCTCAGAACCATCAAAAAACGTTGAAATATAGTTCAAATTCAATAAAAATCGACAAAAATACAGTTTCTAGCTAAAATTTGATGGTTTCGTTGCACTTTCCGAGCCCGTAGGGTATCTGATTGGCTTAAAAGTACAAGAAAACACTTCAAAAGTGACGTTTCTGAAGAATTTTAACAGTTTTCTTGTATCTACGAACGCCAGAATGCATAAAATTGACCTAAACGTCTCCTTTTCCTATTCTGAGTCGATTCTGCATGCTTTAAGTGTGTTTGGTGGCTCAGAACCATCAAAAAACGTTGAAATATAGTTCAAATTCAATAAAAATCGACAAAAATACAGTTTCTAGCTAAAATTTGATGGTTTCGTTGCACTTTCCGAGCCCGTAGGGTATCTGATTGGCTTAAAAGTACAAGAAAACACTTCAAAAGTGACGTTTCTGAAGAATTTTAACAGTTTTCTTGTATCTACGAACGCCAGAATGCATAAAATTGACCTAAACGTCTCCTTTTCCTATTCTGAGTCGATTCTGCATGCTTTAAGTGTGTTTGGTGGCTCAGAACCATCAAAAAACGTTGAAATATAGTTCAAATTCAATAAAAATCGACAAAAATACAGTTTCTAGCTAAAATTTGATGGTTTCGTTGCACTTTCCGAGCCCGTAGGGTATCTGATTGGCTTAAAAGTACAAGAAAACACTTCAAAAGTGACGTTTCTGAAGAATTTTAACAGTTTTCTTGTATCTACGAACGCCAGAATGCATAAAATTGACCTAAACGTCTCCTTTTCCTATTCTGAGTCGATTCTGCATGCTTTAAGTGTGTTTGGTGGCTCAGAACCATCAAAAAACGTTGAAATATAGTTCAAATTCAATAAAAATCGACAAAAATACAGTTTCTAGCTAAAATTTGATGGTTTCGTTGCACTTTCCGAGCCCGTAGGGTATCTGATTGGCTTAAAAGTACAAGAAAACACTTCAAAAGTGACGTTTCTGAAGAATTTTAACAGTTTTCTTGTATCTACGAACGCCAGAATGCATAAAATTGACCTAAACGTCTCCTTTTCCTATTCTGAGTCGATTCTGCATGCTTTAAGTGTGTTTGGTGGCTCAGAACCATCAAAAAACGTTGAAATATAGTTCAAATTCAATAAAAATCGACAAAAATACAGTTTCTAGCTAAAATTTGATGGTTTCGTTGCACTTTCCGAGCCCGTAGGGTATCTGATTGGCTTAAAAGTACAAGAAAACACTTCAAAAGTGACGTTTCTGAAGAATTTTAACAGTTTTCTTGTATCTACGAACGCCAGAATGCATAAAATTGACCTAAACGTCTCCTTTTCCTATTCTGAGTCGATTCTGCATGCTTTAAGTGTGTTTGGTGGCTCAGAACCATCAAAAAACGTTGAAATATAGTTCAAATTCAATAAAAATCGACAAAAATACAGTTTCTAGCTAAAATTTGATGGTTTCGTTGCACTTTCCGAGCCCGTAGGGTATCTGATTGGCTTAAAAGTACAAGAAAACACTTCAAAAGTGACGTTTCTGAAGAATTTTAACAGTTTTCTTGTATCTACGAACGCCAGAATGCATAAAATTGACCTAAACGTCTCCTTTTCCTATTCTGAGTCGATTCTGCATGCTTTAAGTGTGTTTGGTGGCTCAGAACCATCAAAAAACGTTGAAATATAGTTCAAATTCAATAAAAATCGACAAAAATACAGTTTCTAGCTAAAATTTGATGGTTTCGTTGCACTTTCCGAGCCCGTAGGGTATCTGATTGGCTTAAAAGTACAAGAAAACACTTCAAAAGTGACGTTTCTGAAGAATTTTAACAGTTTTCTTGTATCTACGAACGCCAGAATGCATAAAATTGACCTAAACGTCTCCTTTTCCTATTCTGAGTCGATTCTGCATGCTTTAAGTGTGTTTGGTGGCTCAGAACCATCAAAAAACGTTGAAATATAGTTCAAATTCAATAAAAATCGACAAAAATACAGTTTCTAGCTAAAATTTGATGGTTTCGTTGCACTTTCCGAGCCCGTAGGGTATCTGATTGGCTTAAAAGTACAAGAAAACACTTCAAAAGTGACGTTTCTGAAGAATTTTAACAGTTTTCTTGTATCTACGAACGCCAGAATGCATAAAATTGACCTAAACGTCTCCTTTTCCTATTCTGAGTCGATTCTGCATGCTTTAAGTGTGTTTGGTGGCTCAGAACCATCAAAAAACGTTGAAATATAGTTCAAATTCAATAAAAATCGACAAAAATACAGTTTCTAGCTAAAATTTGATGGTTTCGTTGCACTTTCCGAGCCCGTAGGGTATCTGATTGGCTTAAAAGTACAAGAAAACACTTCAAAAGTGACGTTTCTGAAGAATTTTAACAGTTTTCTTGTATCTACGAACGCCAGAATGCATAAAATTGACCTAAACGTCTCCTTTTCCTATTCTGAGTCGATTCTGCATGCTTTAAGTGTGTTTGGTGGCTCAGAACCATCAAAAAACGTTGAAATATAGTTCAAATTCAATAAAAATCGACAAAAATACAGTTTCTAGCTAAAATTTGATGGTTTCGTTGCACTTTCCGAGCCCGTAGGGTATCTGATTGGCTTAAAAGTACAAGAAAACACTTCAAAAGTGACGTTTCTGAAGAATTTTAACAGTTTTCTTGTATCTACGAACGCCAGAATGCATAAAATTGACCTAAACGTCTCCTTTTCCTATTCTGAGTCGATTCTGCATGCTTTAAGTGTGTTTGGTGGCTCAGAACCATCAAAAAACGTTGAAATATAGTTCAAATTCAATAAAAATCGACAAAAATACAGTTTCTAGCTAAAATTTGATGGTTTCGTTGCACTTTCCGAGCCCGTAGGGTATCTGATTGGCTTAAAAGTACAAGAAAACACTTCAAAAGTGACGTTTCTGAAGAATTTTAACAGTTTTCTTGTATCTACGAACGCCAGAATGCATAAAATTGACCTAAACGTCTCCTTTTCCTGTCGATTCTGCA
Organism: Zophobas morio; assembly: GCF_036711695.1. Taxonomy (NCBI): domain Eukaryota; kingdom Metazoa; phylum Arthropoda; class Insecta; order Coleoptera; family Tenebrionidae; genus Zophobas; species Zophobas morio. Next base: position 35,664 of record NW_026972905.1, read on the forward strand.
TGCTTTAAGTGTGTTTGGTGGCTCAGAACCATCAAAAAACGTTGAAATATAGTTCAAATTCAATAAAAATCGACAAAAATACAGTTTCTAGCTAAAATTTGATGGTTTCGTTGCACTTTCCGAGCCCGTAGGGTATCTGATTGGCTTAAAAGTACAAGAAAACACTTCAAAAGTGACGTTTCTGAAGAATTTTAACAGTTTTCTTGTATCTACGAACGCCAGAATGCATAAAATTGACCTAAACGTCTCCTTTTCCTATTCTTGAAGAGAAGGTCGATTCTGCATGCTTTAAGTGTGTTTGGTGGCTCAGAACCATCAAAAAACGTTGAAATATAGTTCAAATTCAATAAAAATCGACAAAAATACAGTTTCTAGCTAAAATTTGATGGTTTCGTTGCACTTTCCGAGCCCGTAGGGTATCTGATTGGCTTAAAAGTACAAGAAAACACTTCAAAAGTGACGTTTCTGAAGAATTTTAACAGTTTTCTTGTATCTACGAACGCCAGAATGCATAAAATTGACCTAAACGTCTCTTTTTCCTATTCTGAGTCGATTCTGCATGCTTTAAGTGTGTTTGGTGGCTCAGAACCATCAAAAAACGTTGAAATATAGTTCAAATTCAATAAAAATCGACAAAAATACAGTTTCTAGCTAAAATTTGATGGTTTCGTTGCACTTTCCGAGCCCGTTGGGTATCTTATTGGCTTAAAAGTACAAGAAAACACTTCAAAAGTGACGTTTCTGAAGAATTTTAACAGTTTTCTTGTATCTACGAACGCCAGAATGCATAAAATTGACCTAAACGTCTCCTTTTCCTATTCTGAGTCGATTCTCCATGCTTTAAGTGTGTTTGGTGGCTCAGAACCATCAGAAAACGTTGAAATATAGTTCAAATTCAATAAAAATCGACAAAAATACAGTTTCTAGCTAAAATTTGATGGTTTCGTTGCACTTTCCGAGCCCGTAGGGTATCTGATTGGCTTAAAAGTACAAGAAAACACTTCAAAAGTGACGTTTCTGAAGAATTTTAACAGTTTTCTTGTATCTACGAACGCCAGAATGCATAAAATTGACCTAAACGTCTCCTTTTCCTATTCTGAGTCGATTCTGCATGCTTTAAGTGTGTTTGGTGGCTCAGAACCATCAAAAAACGTTGAAATATAGTTCAAATTCAATAAAAATCGACAAAAATACAGTTTCTAGCTAAAATTTGATGGTTTCGTTGCACTTTCCGAGCCCGTAGGGTATCTGATTGGCTTAAAAGTACAAGAAAACACTTCAAAAGTGACGTTTCTGAAGAATTTTAACAGTTTTCTTGTATCTACGAACGCCAGAATGCATAAAATTGACCTAAACGTCTCCTTTTCCTATTCTGAGTCGATTCTGCATGCTTTAAGTGTGTTTGGTGGCTCAGAACCATCAAAAAACGTTGAAATATAGTTCAAATTCAATAAAAATCGACAAAAATACAGTTTCTAGCTAAAATTTGATGGTTTCGTTGCACTTTCCGAGCCCGTTGGGTATCTGATTGGCTTAAAAGTACAAGAAAACACTTCAAAAGTGACGTTTCTGAAGAATTTTAACAGTTTTCTTGTATCTACGAACGCCAGAATGCATAAAATTGACCTAAACGTCTCCTTTTCCTATTCTGAGTCGATTCTGCATGCTTTAAGTGTGTTTGGTGGCTCAGAACCATCAAAAAACGTTGAAATATAGTTCAAATTCAATAAAAATCGACAAAAATACAGTTTCTAGCTAAAATTTGATCGTTTCGTTGCACTTTCCGAGCCCGTAGGGTATCTGATTGGCTTAAAAGTACAAGAAAACACTTCAAAAGTGACGTTTCTGAAGAATTTTAACAGTTTTCTTATATCTACGAACGCCAGAATGCATAAAATTGACCTAAACGTCTCCTTTTCCTATTCTGAGTCGATTCTGCATGCTTTAAGTGTGTTTGGTGGCTCAGAACCATCAAAAAACGTTGAAATATAGTTCAAATTCAATAAAAATCGACAAAAATACAGTTTCTAGCTAAAATTTGATGGTTTCGTTGCACTTTCCGAGCCCGTAGGGTATCTGATTGGCTTAAAAGTACAAGAAAACACTTCAAAAGTGACGTTTCTGAAGAATTTTAACAGTTTTCTTGTATCTACGAACGCCAGAATGCATAAAATTGACCTAAACGTCTCCTTTTCCTATTCTGAGTCGATTCTGCATGCTTTAAGTGTGTTTGGTGGCTCAGAACCATCAAAAAACGTTGAAATATAGTTCAAATTCAATAAAAATCGACAAAAATACAGTTTCTAGCTAAAATTTGATGGTTTCGTTGCACTTTCCGAGCCCGTAGGGTATCTGATTGGCTTAAAAGTACAAGAAAACACTTCAAAAGTGACGTTTCTGAAGAATTTTAACAGTTTTCTTGTATCTACGAACGCCAGAATGCATAAAATTGACCTAAACGTCTCCTTTTCCTATTCTGAGTCGATTCTGCATGTTTTAAGTGTGTTTGGTGGCTCAGAACCATCAAAAAACGTTGAAATATAGTTCAAATTCAATAAAAATCGACAAAAATACAGTTTCTAGCTAAAATTTGATGGTTTCGTTGCACTTTCCGAGCCCGTAGGGTATCTGATTGGCTTAAAAGTACAAGAAAACACTTCAAAAGTGACGTTTCTGAAGAATTTTAACAGTTTTCTTGTATCTACGAACGCCAGAATGCATAAAATTGACCTAAACGTCTCCTTTTCCTATTCTGAGTCGATTCTGCATGCTTTAAGTGTGTTTGGTGGCTCAGAACCATCAAAAAACGTTGAAATATAGTTCAAATTCAATAAAAATCGACAAAAATACAGTTTCTAGCTAAAATTTGATGGTTTCGTTGCACTTTCCGAGCCCGTTGGGTATCTGATTGGCTTAAAAGTACAAGAAAACACTTCAAAAGTGACGTTTCTGAAGAATTTTAACAGTTTTCTTGTATCTACGAACGCCAGAATGCATAAAATTGACCTAAACGTCTCCTTTTCCTATTCTGAGTCGATTCTGCATGCTTTAAGTGTGTTTGGTGGCTCAGAACCATCAAAAAACGTTGAAATATAGTTCAAATTCAATAAAAATCGACAAAAATACAGTTTCTAGCTAAAATTTGATGGTTTCGTTGCACTTTCCGAGCCCGTAGGGTATCTGATTGGCTTAAAAGTACAAGAAAACACTTCAAAAGTGACGTTTCTGAAGAATTTTAACAGTTTTCTTATATCTACGAACGCCAGAATGCATAAAATTGACCTAAACGTCTCCTTTTCCTATTCTGAGTCGATTCTGCATGCTTTAAGTGTGTTTGGTGGCTCAGAACCATCAAAAAACGTTGAAATATAGTTCAAATTCAATAAAAATCGACAAAAATACAGTTTCTAGCTAAAATTTGATGGTTTCGTTGCACTTTCCGAGCCCGTAGGGTATCTGATTGGCTTAAAAGTACAAGAAAACACTTCAAAAGTGACGTTTCTGAAGAATTTTAACAGTTTTCTTGTATCTACGAACGCCAGAATGCATAAAATTGACCTAAACGTCTCCTTTTCCTATTCTGAGTCGATTCTGCATGCTTTAAGTGTGTTTGGTGGCTCAGAACCATCAAAAAACGTTGAAATATAGTTCAAATTCAATAAAAATCGACAAAAATACAGTTTCTAGCTAAAATTTGATGGTTTCGTTGCACTTTCCGAGCCCGTAGGGTATCTGATTGGCTTAAAAGTACAAGAAAACACTTCAAAAGTGACGTTTCTGAAGAATTTTAACAGTTTTCTTGTATCTACGAACGCCAGAATGCATAAATTTGACCTAAACGTCTCCTTTTCCTATTCTGAGTCGATTCTGCATGCTTTAAGTGTGTTTGGTGGCTCAGAACCATCAAAAAACGTTGAAATATAGTTCAAATTCAATAAAAATCGACAAAAATACAGTTTCTAGCTAAAATTTGATGGTTTCGTTGCACTTTCCGAGCCCGTAGGGTATCTGATTGGCTTAAAAGTACAAGAAAACACTTCAAAAGTGACGTTTCTGAAGAATTTTAACAGTTTTCTTGTATCTACGAACGCCAGAATGCATAAAATTGACCTAAACGTCTCCTTTTCCTATTCTGAGTCGATTCTGCATGCTTTAAGTGTGTTTGGTGGCTCAGAACCATCAAAAAACGTTGAAATATAGTTCAAATTCAATAAAAATCGACAAAAATACAGTTTCTAGCTAAAATTTGATGGTTTCGTTGCACTTTCCGAGCCCGTTGGGTATCTGATTGGCTTAAAAGTACAAGAAAACACTTCAAAAGTGACGTTTCTGAAGAATTTTAACAGTTTTCTTGTATCTACGAACGCCAGAATGCATAAAATTGACCTAAACGTCTCCTTTTCCTATTCTGAGTCGATTCTGCATGCTTTAAGTGTGTTTGGTGGCTCAGAACCATCAAAAAACGTTGAAATATAGTTCAATTCAATAAAAATCGACAAAATACAGTTTCTAGCTAAAATTTGATGGTTTCGTTGCACTTTCCGAGCCCGTAGGGTATCTAGATTGGCTTAAAAGTACAAGAAAACACTTCAAAAGTGACGTTTCTGAAGAATTTTAACAGTTTTCTTGTATCTACGAACGCCAGAATGCATAAAATTGACCTAAACGTCTCCTTTTCCTATTCTGAGTCGATTCTGCATGCTTTAAGTGTGTTTGGTGGCTCAGAACCATCAAAAAACGTTGAAATATAGTTCAAATTCAATAAAAATCGACAAAAATACAGTTTCTAGCTAAAATTTGATGGTTTCGTTGCACTTTCCGAGCCCGTAGGGTATCTGATTGGCTTAAAAGTACAAGAAAACACTTCAAAAGTGACGTTTCTGAAGAATTTTAACAGTTTTCTTGTATCTACGAACGCCAGAATGCATAAAATTGACCTAAACGTCTCCTTTTCCTATTCTGAGTCGATTCTGCATGCTTTAAGTGTGTTTGGTGGCTCAGAACCATCAAAAAAACGTTGAAATATAGTTCAAATTCAATAAAAATCGACAAAAATACAGTTTCTAGCTAAAATTTGATGGTTTCGTTGCACTTTCCGAGCCCGTAGGGTATCTGATTGGCTTAAAAGTACAAGAAAACACTTCAAAAGTGACGTTTCTGAAGAATTTTAACAGTTTTCTTGTATCTACGAACGCCAGAATGCATAAAATTGACCTAAACGTCTCCTTTTCCTATTCTGAGTCGATTCTGCATGCTTTAAGTGTGTTTGGTGGCTCAGAACCATCAAAAAACGTTGAAATATAGTTCAAATTCAATAAAAATCGACAAAAATACAGTTTCTAGCTAAAATTTGATGGTTTCGTTGCACTTTCCGAGCCCGTAGGGTATCTGATTGGCTTAAAAGTACAAGAAAACACTTCAAAAGTGACGTTTCTGAAGAATTTTAACAGTTTTCTTGTATCTACGAACGCCAGAATGCATAAAATTGACCTAAACGTCTCCTTTTCCTATTCTGAGTCGATTCTGCATGCTTTAAGTGTGTTTGGTGGCTCAGAACCATCAAAAAACGTTGAAATATAGTTCAAATTCAATAAAAATCGACAAAAATACAGTTTCTAGCTAAAATTTGATGGTTTCGTTGCACTTTCCGAGCCCGTAGGGTATCTGATTGGCTTAAAAGTACAAGAAAACACTTCAAAAGTGACGTTTCTGAAGAATTTTAACAGTTTTCTTGTATCTACGAACGCCAGAATGCATAAAATTGACCTAAACGTCTCCTTTTCCTATTCTGAGTCGATTCTGCATGCTTTAAGTGTGTTTGGTGGCTCAGAACCATCAAAAAACGTTGAAATATAGTTCAAATTCAATAAAAATCGACAAAAATACAGTTTCTAGCTAAAATTTGATGGTTTCGTTGCACTTTCCGAGCCCGTAGGGTATCTGATTGGCTTAAAAGTACAAGAAAACACTTCAAAAGTGACGTTTCTGAAGAATTTTAACAGTTTTCTTGTATCTACGAACGCCAGAATGCATAAAATTGACCTAAACGTCTCCTTTTCCTATTCTGAGTCGATTCTGCATGCTTTAAGTGTGTTTGGTGGCTCAGAACCATCAAAAAACGTTGAAATATAGTTCAAATTCAATAAAAATCGACAAAAATACAGTTTCTAGCTAAAATTTGATGGTTTCGTTGCACTTTCCGAGCCCGTAGGGTATCTGATTGGCTTAAAAGTACAAGAAAACACTTCAAAAGTGACGTTTCTGAAGAATTTTAACAGTTTTCTTGTATCTACGAACGCCAGAATGCATAAAATTGACCTAAACGTCTCCTTTTCCTATTCTGAGTCGATTCTGCATGCTTTAAGTGTGTTTGGTGGCTCAGAACCATCAAAAAACGTTGAAATATAGTTCAAATTCAATAAAAATCGACAAAAATACAGTTTCTAGCTAAAATTTGATGGTTTCGTTGCACTTTCCGAGCCCGTAGGGTATCTGATTGGCTTAAAAGTACAAGAAAACACTTCAAAAGTGACGTTTCTGAAGAATTTTAACAGTTTTCTTGTATCTACGAACGCCAGAATGCATAAAATTGACCTAAACGTCTCCTTTTCCTATTCTGAGTCGATTCTGCATGCTTTAAGTGTGTTTGGTGGCTCAGAACCATCAAAAAACGTTGAAATATAGTTCAAATTCAATAAAAATCGACAAAAATACAGTTTCTAGCTATAATTTGATGGTTTCGTTGCACTTTCCGAGCCCGTAGGGTATCTGATTGGCTTAAAAGTACAAGAAAACACTTCAAAAGTGACGTTTCTGAAGAATTTTAACAGTTTTCTTGTATCTACGAACGCCAGAATGCATAAAATTGACCTAAACGTCTCCTTTTCCTATTCTGAGTCGATTCTGCATGCTTTAAGTGTGTTTGGTGGCTCAGAACCATCAAAAAACGTTGAAATATAGTTCAAATTCAATAAAAATCGACAAAAATACAGTTTCTAGCTAAAATTTGATGGTTTCGTTGCACTTTCCGAGCCCGTAGGGTATCTGATTGGCTTAAAAGTACAAGAAAACACTTCAAAAGTGACGTTTCTGAAGAATTTTAACAGTTTTCTTGTATCTACGAACGCCAGAATGCATAAAATTGACCTAAACGTCTCCTTTTCCTATTCTGAGTCGATTCTGCATGCTTTAAGTGTGTTTGGTGGCTCAGAACCATCAAAAAACGTTGAAATATAGTTCAAATTCAATAAAAATCGACAAAAATACAGTTTCTAGCTAAAATTTGATGGTTTCGTTGCACTTTCCGAGCCCGTAGGGTATCTGATTGGCTTAAAAGTACAAGAAAACACTTCAAAAGTGACGTTTCTGAAGAATTTTAACAGTTTTCTTGTATCTACGAACGCCAGAATGCATAAAATTGACCTAAACGTCTCCTTTTCCTATTCTGAGTCGATTCTGCATGCTTTAAGTGTGTTTGGTGGCTCAGAACCATCAAAAAACGTTGAAATATAGTTCAAATTCAATAAAAATCGACAAAAATACAGTTTCTAGCTAAAATTTGATGGTTTCGTTGCACTTTCCGAGCCCGTAGGGTATCTGATTGGCTTAAAAGTACAAGAAAACACTTCAAAAGTGACGTTTCTGAAGAATTTTAACAGTTTTCTTGTATCTACGAACGCCAGAATGCATAAAATTGACCTAAACGTCTCCTTTTCCTATTCTGAGTCGATTCTGCATGCTTTAAGTGTGTTTGGTGGCTCAGAACCATCAAAAAACGTTGAAATATAGTTCAAATTCAATAAAAATCGACAAAAATACAGTTTCTAGCTAAAATTTGATGGTTTCGTTGCACTTTCCGAGCCCGTAGGGTATCTGATTGGCTTAAAAGTACAAGAAAACACTTCAAAAGTGACGTTTCTGAAGAATTTTAACAGTTTTCTTGTATCTACGAACGCCAGAATGCATAAAATTGACCTAAACGTCTCCTTTTCCTATTCTGAGTCGATTCTGCATGCTTTAAGTGTGTTTGGTGGCTCAGAACCATCAAAAAACGTTGAAATATAGTTCAAATTCAATAAAAATCGACAAAAATACAGTTTCTAGCTAAAATTTGATGGTTTCGTTGCACTTTCCGAGCCCGTAGGGTATCTGATTGGCTTAAAAGTACAAGAAAACACTTCAAAAGTGACGTTTCTGAAGAATTTTAACAGTTTTCTTGTATCTACGAACGCCAGAATGCATAAAATTGACCTAAACGTCTCCTTTTCCTATTCTGAGTCGATTCTGCATGCTTTAAGTGTGTTTGGTGGCTCAGAACCATCAAAAAACGTTGAAATATAGTTCAAATTCAATAAAAATCGACAAAAATACAGTTTCTAGCTAAAATTTGATGGTTTCGTTGCACTTTCCGAGCCCGTAGGGTATCTGATTGGCTTGAAAGTACAAGAAAACACTTCAAAAGTGACGTTTCTGAAGAATTTTAGCAGTTTTCTTGTATCTACGAACGCCAGAATGCATAAAATTGACCTAAACGTCTCCTTTTCCTATTCTGAGTCGATTCTGCATGCTTTAAGTGTGTTTGGTGGCTCAGAACCATCAAAAAACGTTGAAATATAGTTCAAATTCAATAAAAATCGACAAAAATACAGTTTCTAGCTAAAATTTGATGGTTTCGTTGCACTTTCCGAGCCCGTAGGGTATCTGATTGGCTTAAAAGTACAAGAAAACACTTCAAAAGTGACGTTTCTGAAGAATTTTAACAGTTTTCTTGTATCTAGGAACGCCAGAATGCATAAAATTGACCTAAACGTCTCCTTTTCCTATTCTGAGTCGATTCTGCATGCTTTAAGTATGTTTGGTGGCTCAGAACCATCAAAAAACGTTGAAATATAGTTCAAATTCAATAAAAATCGACAAAAATACAGTTTCTAGCTAAAATTTGATGGTTTCGTTGCACTTTCCGAGCCCGTAGGGTATCTGATTGGCTTAAAAGAACAAGAAAACACTTCAAAAGTGACGTTTCTGAAGAATTTTAACAGTTTTCTTGTATCTACGAACGCCAGAATGCATAAAATTGACCTAAACGTCTCCTTTTCCTATTCTGAGTCGATTCTGCATGCTTTAAGTGTGTTTGGTGGCTCAGAACCATCAAAAAACGTTGAAATATAGTTCAAATTCAATAAAAATCGACAAAAATACAGTTTCTAGCTAAAATTTGATGGTTTCGTTGCACTTTCCGAGCCCGTTGGGTATCTGATTGGCTTAAAAGTACAAGAAAACACTTCAAAAGTGACGTTTCTGAAGAATTTTAACAGTTTTCTTGTATCTACGAACGCCAGAATGCATAAAATTGACCTAAACGTCTCCTTTTCCTATTCTGAGTCGATTCTGCATGCTTTAAGTGTGTTTGGTGGCTCAGAACCATCAAAAAACGTTGAAATATAGTTCAAATTCAATAAAAATCGACAAAAATACAGTTTCTAGCTAAAATTTGATGGTTTCGTTGCACTTTCCGAGCCCGTAGGGTATCTGATTGGCATAAAAGTACAAGAAAACACTTCAAAAGTGACGTTTCTGAAGAATTTTAACAGTTTTCTTGTATCTACGAACGCCAGAATGCATAAAATTGACCTAAACGTCTCCTTTTCCTATTCTGAGTCGATTCTGCATGCTTTAAGTGTTTTTGGTGGCTCAGAACCATCAAAAAACGTTGAAATATAGTTCAAATTCAATAAAAATCGACAAAAATACAGTTTCTACCTAAAATTTGATGGTTTCGTTGCACTTTCCGAGCCCGTTGGGTATCTGATTGGCTTAAAAGTACAAGAAAACACTTCAAAAGTGACGTTTCTGAAGAATTTTAACAGTTTTCTTGTATCTACGAACGCCAGAATGCATAAAATTGACCTAAACGTCTCCTTTTCCTATTCTGAGTCGATTCTGCATGCTTTAAGTGTGTCTGGTGGCTCAGAACCATCAAAAAACGTTGAAATATACTTCAAATTCAATAAAAATCGACAAAAATACAGTTTCTAGCTAAAATTTGATGGTTTCGTTGCACTTTCCGAGCCCGTAGGGTATCTGATTGGCTTAAAAGTACAAGAAAACACTTCAAAAGTGACGTTTCTGAAGAATTTTAACAGTTTTCTTGTATCTACGAACGCCAGAATGCATAAAATTGACCTAAACGTCTCCTTTTCCTATTCTGAGTCGATTCTGCATGCTTTAAGTGTGTTTGGTGTCTCAGAACCATCAAAAAACGTTGAAATATAGTTCAAATTCAATAAAAATCGACAAAAATACAGTTTCTAGCTAAAATTTGATGGTTTCGTTGCACTTTCCGAGCCCGTAGGGTATCTGATTGGCTTAAAAGTACAAGAAAACACTTCAAAAGTGACGTTTCTGAAGAATTTTAACAGTTTTCTTGTATCTACGAACGCCAGAATGCATAAAATTGACCTAAACGTCTCCTTTTCCTATTCTGAGTCGATTCTGCATGCTTTAAGTGTGTTTGGTGGCTCAGAACCATCAAAAAACGTTGAAATATAGTTCAAATTCAATAAAAATCGACAAAAATACAGTTTCTAGCTAAAATTTGATGGTTTCGTTGCACTTTCCGAGCCCGTAGGGTATCTGATTGGCTTAAAAGTACAAGAAAACACTTCAAAAGTGACGTTTCTGAAGAATTTTAACAGTTTTCTTGTATCTACGAACGCCAGAATGCATAAAATTGACCTAAACGTCTCCTTTTCCTATTCTGAGTCGATTCTGCATGCTTTAAGTGTGTTTGGTGGCTCAGAACCATCAAAAAACGTTGAAATATAGTTCAAATTCAATAAAAATCGACAAAAATACAGTTTCTAGCTAAAATTTGATGGTTTCGTTGCACTTTCCGAGCCCGTAGGGTATCTGATTGGCTTAAAAGTACAAGAAAACACTTCAAAAGTGACGTTTCTGAAGAATTTTAACAGTTTTCTTGTATCTAGGAACGCCAGAATGCATAAAATTGACCTAAACGTCTCCTTTTCCTATTCTGAGTCGATTCTGCATGCTTTAAGTATGTTTGGTGGCTCAGAACCATCAAAAAACGTTGAAATATAGTTCAAATTCAATAAAAATCGACAAAAATACAGTTTCTAGCTAAAATTTGATGGTTTCGTTGCACTTTCCGAGCCCGTAGGGTATCTGATTGGCTTAAAAGAACAAGAAAACACTTCAAAAGTGACGTTTCTGAAGAATTTTAACAGTTTTCTTGTATCTACGAACGCCAGAATGCATAAAATTGACCTAAACGTCTCCTTTTCCTATTCTGAGTCGATTCTGCATGCTTTAAGTGTGTTTGGTGGCTCAGAACCATCAAAAAACGTTGAAATATAGTTCAAATTCAATAAAAATCGACAAAAATACAGTTTCTAGCTAAAATTTGATGGTTTCGTTGCACTTTCCGAGCCCGTAGGGTATCTGATTGGCTTAAAAGTACAAGAAAACACTTCAAAAGTGACGTTTCTGAAGAATTTTAACAGTTTTCTTGTATCTACGAACGCCAGAATGCATAAAATTGACCTAAACGTCTCCTTTTCCAATTCTGAGTCGATTCTGCATGCTTTAAGTGTGTTTGGTGGCTCAGAACCATCAAAAAACGTTGAAATATAGTTCAAATTCAATAAAAAGCGACAAAAATACAGTTTCTAGCTAAAATTTGATGGTTTCGTTGCACTTTCCGAGCCCGTAGGGTATCTGATTGGTTTAAAAGTACAAGAAAACACTTCAAAAGTGACATTTCTGAAGAATTTTAACAGTTTTCTTGTATCTACGAACGCCAGAATGCATAAAATTGACCTAAACGTCTCCTTTCCCTATTCTGAGTCGATTCTGCATGCTTTAAGTGTTTTTGGTGGCTCAGAACCATCAAAAAACGTTGAAATATAGTTCAAATTCAATAAAAATCGACAAAAATACAGTTTCTAGCTAAAATTTGATGGTTTCGTTGCACTTTCCGAGCCCGTTGGGTATCTGATTGGCTTAAAAGTACAAGAAAACACTTCAAAAGTGACGTTTCTGAAGAATTTTAACAGTTTTCTTGTATCTACGAACGCCAGAATGCATAAAATTGACCTAAACGTCTCCTTTTCCTATTCTGAGTCGATTCTGCATGCTTTAAGTGTGTCTGGTGGCTCAGAACCATCAAAAAACGTTGAAATATAGTTCAAATTCAATAAAAATCGACAAAAATACAGTTTCTAGCTAAAATTTGATGGTTTCGTTGCACTTTCCGAGCCCGTTGGGTATCTGATTGGCATAAAAGTACAAGAAAACACTTCAAAAGTGACGTTTCTGAAGAATTTTAACAGTTTTCTTGTATCTACGAACGCCAGAATGCATAAAATTGACCTAAACGTCTCCTTTTCCTATTCTGAGTCGATTCTGCATGCTTTAAGTGTTTTTGGTGGCTCAGAACCATCAAAAAACGTTGAAATATAGTTCAAATTCAATAAAAATCGACAAAAATACAGTTTCTACCTAAAATTTGATGGTTTCGTTGCACTTTCCGAGCCCGTTGGGTATCTGATTGGCTTAAAAGTACAAGAAAACACTTCAAAAGTGACGTTTCTGAAGAATTTTAACAGTTTTCTTGTATCTACGAACGCCAGAATGCATAAAATTGACCTAAACGTCTCCTTTTCCTATTCTGAGTCGATTCTGCATGCTTTAAGTGTGTCTGGTGGCTCAGAACCATCAAAAAACGTTGAAATATACTTCAAATTCAATAAAAATCGACAAAAATACAGTTTCTAGCTAAAATTTGATGGTTTCGTTGCACTTTCCGAGCCCGTAGGGTATCTGATTGGCTTAAAAGTACAAGAAAACACTTCAAAAGTGACGTTTCTGAAGAATTTTAACAGTTTTCTTGTATCTACGAACGCCAGAATGCATAAAATTGACCTAAACGTCTCCTTTTCCTATTCTGAGTCGATTCTGCATGCTTTAAGTGTGTTTGGTGTCTCAGAACCATCAAAAAACGTTGAAATATAGTTCAAATTCAATAAAAATCGACAAAAATACAGTTTCTAGCTAAAATTTGATGGTTTCGTTGCACTTTCCGAGCCCGTAGGGTATCTGATTGGCTTAAAAGTACAAGAAAACACTTCAAAAGTGACGTTTCTGAAGAATTTTAACAGTTTTCTTGTATCTACGAACGCCAGAATGCATAAAATTGACCTAAACGTCTCCTTTTCCTATTCTGAGTCGATTCTGCATGCTTTAAGTGTGTTTGGTGGCTCAGAACCATCAAAAAACGTTGAAATATAGTTCAAATTCAATAAAAATCGACAAAAATACAGTTTCTAGCTAAAATTTGATGGTTTCGTTGCACTTTCCGAGCCCGTAGGGTATCTGATTGGCTTAAAAGTACAAGAAAACACTTCAAAAGTGACGTTTCTGAAGAATTTTAACAGTTTTCTTGTATCTACGAACGCCAGAATGCATAAAATTGACCTAAACGTCTCCTTTTCCTATTCTGAGTCGATTCTGCATGCTTTAAGTGTGTTTGGTGGCTCAGAACCATCAAAAAACGTTGAAATATAGTTCAAATTCAATAAAAATCGACAAAAATACAGTTTCTAGCTAAAATTTGATGGTTTCGTTGCACTTTCCGAGCCCGTAGGGTATCTGATTGGCTTAAAAGTACAAGAAAACACTTCAAAAGTGACGTTTCTGAAGAATTTTAACAGTTTTCTTGTATCTAGGAACGCCAGAATGCATAAAATTGACCTAAACGTCTCCTTTTCCTATTCTGAGTCGATTCTGCATGCTTTAAGTATGTTTGGTGGCTCAGAACCATCAAAAAACGTTGAAATATACATAGTTCAAATTCAATAAAAATCGACAAAAATACAGTTTCTAGCTAAAATTTGATGGTTTCGTTGCACTTTCCGAGCCCGTAGGGTATCTGATTGGCTTAAAAGAACAAGAAAACACTTCAAAAGTGACGTTTCTGAAGAATTTTAACAGTTTTCTTGTATCTACGAACGCCAGAATGCATAAAATTGACCTAAACGTCTCCTTTTCCTATTCTGAGTCGATTCTGCATGCTTTAAGTGTGTTTGGTGGCTCAGAACCATCAAAAAACGTTGAAATATAGTTCAAATTCAATAAAAATCGACAAAAATACAGTTTCTAGCTAAAATTTGATGGTTTCGTTGCACTTTCCGAGCCCGTTGGGTATCTGATTGGCTTAAAAGTACAAGAAAACACTTCAAAAGTGACGTTTCTGAAGAATTTTAACAGTTTTCTTGTATCTACGAACGCCAGAATGCATAAAATTGACCTAAACGTCTCCTTTTCCAATTCTGAGTCGATTCTGCATGCTTTAAGTGTGTTTGGTGGCTCAGAACCATCAAAAAACGTTGAAATATAGTTCAAATTCAATAAAAAGCGACAAAAATACAGTTTCTAGCTAAAATTTGATGGTTTCGTTGCACTTTCCGAGCCCGTAGGGTATCTGATTGGTTTAAAAGTACAAGAAAACACTTCAAAAGTGACGTTTCTGAAGAATTTTAACAGTTTTCTTGTATCTACGAACGCCAGAATGCATAAAATTGACCTAAACGTCTCCTTTTCCTATTCTGAGTCGATTCTGCATGCTTTAAGTGTTTTTGGTGGCTCAGAACCATCAAAAAACGTTGAAATATAGTTCAAATTCAATAAAAATCGACAAAAATACAGTTTCTAGCTAAAATTTGATGGTTTCGTTGCACTTTCCGAGCCCGTTGGGTATCTGATTGGCTTAAAAGTACAAGAAAACACTTCAAAAGTGACGTTTCTGAAGAATTTTAACAGTTTTCTTGTATCTACGAACGCCAGAATGCATAAAATTGACCTAAACGTCTCCTTTTCCTATTCTGAGTCGATTCTGCATGCTTTAAGTGTGTCTGGTGGCTCAGAACCATCAAAAAACGTTGAAATATAGTTCAAATTCAATAAAAATCGACAAAAATACAGTTTCTAGCTAAAATTTGATGGTTTCGTTGCACTTTCCGAGCCCGTAGGGTATCTGATTGGCTTAAAAGTACAAGAAAACACTTCAAAAGTGACGTTTCTGAAGAATTTTAACAGTTTTCTTGTATCTACGAACGCCAGAATGCATAAAATTGACCTAAACGTCTCCTTTTCCTATTCTGAGTCGATTCTGCATGCTTTAAGTGTGTTTGGTGTCTCAGAACCATCAAAAAACGTTGAAATATAGTTCAAATTCAATAAAAATCGACAAAAATACAGTTTCTAGCTAAAATTTGATGGTTTCGTTGCACTTTCCGAGCCCGTAGGGTATCTGATTGGCTTAAAAGAACAAGAAAACACTTCAAAAGTGACGTTTCTGAAGAATTTTAACAGTTTTCTTGTATCTACGAACGCCAGAATGCATAAAATTGACCTAAACGTCTCCTTTTCCTATTCTGAGTCGATTCTGCATGCTTTAAGTGTGTTTGGTGGCTCAGAACCATCAAAAAACGTTGAAATATAGTTCAAATTCAATAAAAATCGACAAAAATACAGTTTCTAGCTAAAATTTGATGGTTTCGTTGCACTTTCCGAGCCCGTTGGGTATCTGATTGGCTTAAAAGTACAAGAAAACACTTCAAAAGTGACGTTTCTGAAGAATTTTAACAGTTTTCTTGTATCTACGAACGCCAGAATGCATAAAATTGACCTAAACGTCTCCTTTTCCTATTCTGAGTCGATTCTGCATGCTTTAAGTGTGTTTGGTGGCTCAGAACCATCAAAAAACGTTGAAATATAGTTCAAATTCAATAAAAATCGACAAAAATACAGTTTCTAGCTAAAATTTGATGGTTTCGTTGCACTTTCCGAGCCCGTAGGGTATCTGATTGGCTTAAAAGAACAAGAAAACACTTCAAAAGTGACGTTTCTGAAGAATTTTAACAGTTTTCTTGTATCTACGAACGCCAGAATGCATAAAATTGACCTAAACGTCTCCTTTTCCTATTCTGAGTCGATTCTGCATGCTTTAAGTGTGTTTGGTGGCTCAGAACCATCAAAAAACGTTGAAATATAGTTCAAATTCAATAAAAATCCACAAAAATACAGTTTCTAGCTAAAATTTGATGGTTTCGTTGCACTTTCCGAGCCCGTTGGGTATCTGATTGGCTTAAAAGTACAAGAAAACACTTCAAAAGTGACGTTTCTGAAGAATTTTAACAGTTTTCTTGTATCTACGAACGCCAGAATGCATAAAATTGACCTAAACGTCTCCTTTTCCAATTCTGAGTCGATTCTGCAGGCTTTAAGTGTGTTTGGTGGCTCAGAACCATCAAAAAACGTTGAAATATAGTTCAAATTCAATAAAAAGCGACAAAAATACAGTTTCTAGCTAAAATTTGATGGTTTCGTTGCACTTTCCGAGCCCGTAGGGTATCTGATTGGTTTAAAAGTACAAGAAAACACTTCAAAAGTGACGTTTCTGAAGAATTTTAACAGTTTTCTTGTATCTACGAACGCCAGAATGCATAAAATTGACCTAAACGTCTCCTTTTCCTATTCTGAGTCGATTCTGCATGCTTTAAGTGTTTTTGGTGGCTCAGAACCATCAAAAAACGTTGAAATATAGTTCAAATTCAATAAAAATCGACAAAAATACAGTTTCTAGCTAAAATTTGATGGTTTCGTTGCACTTTCCGAGCCCGTTGGGTATCTGATTGGCTTAAAAGTACAAGAAAACACTTCAAAAGTGACGTTTCTGAAGAATTTTAACAGTTTTCTTGTATCTACGAACGCCAGAATGCATAAAATTGACCTAAACGTCTCCTTTTCCTATTCTGAGTCGATTCTGCATGCTTTAAGTGTGTCTGGTGGCTCAGAACCATCAAAAAACGTTGAAATATAGTTCAAATTCAATAAAAATCGACAAAAATACAGTTTCTAGCTAAAATTTGATGGTTTCGTTGCACTTTCCGAGCCCGTAGGGTATCTGATTGGCTTAAAAGTACAAGAAAACACTTCAAAAGTGACGTTTCTGAAGAATTTTAACAGTTTTCTTGTATCTACGAACGCCAGAATGCATAAAATTGACCTAAACGTCTCCTTTTCCTATTCTGAGTCGATTCTGCATGCTTTAAGTGTGTTTGGTGTCTCAGAACCATCAAAAAACGTTGAAATATAGTTCAAATTCAATAAAAATCGACAAAAATACAGTTTCTAGCTAAAATTTGATGGTTTCGTTGCACTTTCCGAGCCCGTAGGGTATCTGATTGGCTTAAAAGAACAAGAAAACACTTCAAAAGTGACGTTTCTGAAGAATTTTAACAGTTTTCTTGTATCTACGAACGCCAGAATGCATAAAATTGACCTAAACGTCTCCTTTTCCTATTCTGAGTCGATTCTGCATGCTTTAAGTGTGTTTGGTGGCTCAGAACCATCAAAAAACGTTGAAATATAGTTCAAATTCAATAAAAATCGACAAAAATACAGTTTCTAGCTAAAATTTGATGGTTTCGTTGCACTTTCCGAGCCCGTTGGGTATCTGATTGGCTTAAAAGTACAAGAAAACACTTCAAAAGTGACGTTTCTGAAGAATTTTAACAGTTTTCTTGTATCTACGAACGCCAGAATGCATAAAATTGACCTAAACGTCTCCTTTTCCTATTCTGAGTCGATTCTGCATGCTTTAAGTGTGTTTGGTGGCTCAGAACCATCAAAAAACGTTGAAATATAGTTCAAATTCAATAAAAATCGACAAAAATACAGTTTCTAGCTAAAATTTGATGGTTTCGTTGCACTTTCCGAGCCCGTAGGGTATCTGATTGGCTTAAAAGTACAAGAAAACACTTCAAAAGTGACGTTTCTGAAGAATTTTAACAGTTTTCTTGTATCTACGAACGCCAGAATGCATAAAATTGACCTAAACGTCTCCTTTTCCTATTCTGAGTCGATTCTGCATGCTTTAAGTGTTTTTGGTGGCTCAGAACCATCAAAAAACGTTGAAATATAGTTCAAATTCAATAAAAATCGACAAAAATACAGTTTCTACCTAAAATTTGATGGTTTCGTTGCACTTTCCGAGCCCGTTGGGTATCTGATTGGCTTAAAAGTACAAGAAAACACTTCAAAAGTGACGTTTCTGAAGAATTTTAACAGTTTTCTTGTATCTACGAACGCCAGAATGCATAAAATTGACCTAAACGTCTCCTTTTCCTATTCTGAGTCGATTCTGCATGCTTTAAGTGTGTTTGGTGGCTCAGAACCATCAAAAAACGTTGAAATATAGTTCAAATTCAATAAAAATCGACAAAAATACAGTTTCTAGCTAAAATTTGATGGTTTCGTTGCACTTTCCGAGCCCGTAGGGTATCTGATTGGCTTAAAAGTACAAGAAAACACTTCAAAAGTGACGTTTCTGAAGAATTTTAACAGTTTTCTTGTATCTACGAACGCCAGAATGCATAAAATTGACCTAAACGTCTCCTTTTCCTATTCTGAGTCGATTCTGCATGCTTTAAGTGTTTCTGGTGGCTCAGAACCATCAAAAAACGTTGAAATATAGTTCAAATTCAATAAAAATCGACAAAAATACAGTTTCTACCTAAAATTTGATGGTTTCGTTGCACTTTCCGAGCCCGTTGGGTATCTGATTGGCTTAAAAGTACAAGAAAACACTTCAAAAGTGACGTTTCTGAAGAATTTTAACAGTTTTCTTGTATCTACGAACGCCAGAATGCATAAAATTGACCTAAACGTCTCCTTTTCCTATTCTGAGTCGATTCTGCATGCTTTAAGTGTGTCTGGTGGCTCAGAACCATCAAAAAACGTTGAAATATACTTCAAATTCAATAAAAATCGACAAAAATACAGTTTCTAGCTAAAATTTGATGGTTTCGTTGCACTTTCCGAGCCCGTAGGGTATCTGATTGGCTTAAAAGTACAAGAAAACACTTCAAAAGTGACGTTTCTGAAGAATTTTAACAGTTTTCTTGTATCTACGAACGCCAGAATGCATAAAATTGACCTAAACGTCTCCTTTTCCTATTCTGAGTCGATTCTGCATGCTTTAAGTGTGTTTGGTGTCTCAGAACCATCAAAAAACGTTGAAATATAGTTCAAATTCAATAAAAATCGACAAAAATACAGTTTCTAGCTAAAATTTGATGGTTTCGTTGCACTTTCCGAGCCCGTAGGGTATCTGATTGGCTTAAAAGTACAAGAAAACACTTCAAAAGTGACGTTTCTGAAGAATTTTAACAGTTTTCTTGTATCTACGAACGCCAGAATGCATAAAATTGACCTAAACGTCTCCTTTTCCTATTCTGAGTCGATTCTGCATGCTTTAAGTGTGTTTGGTGGCTCAGAACCATCAAAAAACGTTGAAATATAGTTCAAATTCAATAAAAATCGACAAAAATACAGTTTCTAGCTAAAATTTGATGGTTTCGTTGCACTTTCCGAGCCCGTAGGGTATCTGATTGGCTTAAAAGTACAAGAAAACACTTCAAAAGTGACGTTTCTGAAGAATTTTAACAGTTTTCTTGTATCTACGAACGCCAGAATGCATAAAATTGACCTAAACGTCTCCTTTTCCTATTCTGAGTCGATTCTGCATGCTTTAAGTGTGTTTGGTGGCTCAGAACCATCAAAAAACGTTGAAATATAGTTCAAATTCAATAAAAATCGACAAAAATACAGTTTCTAGCTAAAATTTGATGGTTTCGTTGCACTTTCCGAGCCCGTAGGGTATCTGATTGGCTTAAAAGTACAAGAAAACACTTCAAAAGTGACGTTTCTGAAGAATTTTAACAGTTTTCTTGTATCTAGGAACGCCAGAATGCATAAAATTGACCTAAACGTCTCCTTTTCCTATTCTGAGTCGATTCTGCATGCTTTAAGTATGTTTGGTGGCTCAGAACCATCAAAAAACGTTGAAATATAGTTCAAATTCAATAAAAATCGACAAAAATACAGTTTCTAGCTAAAATTTGATGGTTTCGTTGCACTTTCCGAGCCCGTAGGGTATCTGATTGGCTTAAAAGAACAAGAAAACACTTCAAAAGTGACGTTTCTGAAGAATTTTAACAGTTTTCTTGTATCTACGAACGCCAGAATGCATAAAATTGACCTAAACGTCTCCTTTTCCTATTCTGAGTCGATTCTGCATGCTTTAAGTGTGTTTGGTGGCTCAGAACCATCAAAAAACGTTGAAATATAGTTCAAATTCAATAAAAATCGACAAAAAT
>NW_026972906.1:0-31600 GCF_036711695.1 Zophobas morio
CAAAAGTGAAGTTTCTGAAGAATTTTAACAGTTTTCTTGTACCTACGAACGCCAGAATGCATAAAATTGACCTAAACGTCTCCTTTTCCTATTCTGAGTCGATTCTGCATGCTTTAAGTGTGTTTGGTGGCTCAGAACGATCAAAAAACGTTGAAATATAGTTCAAATTCAATAAAAATCGACAAAAATACAGTTTCTAGCTAAAATTTGATGGTTTCGTTGCACTTTCCGAGCCCGTAGGGTATCTGAGTGGCTTAAAAGTACAAGAAAACACTTCAAAAGTGACGTTTCTGAAGAATTTTAACAGTTTTCTTGTATCTACGAACGCCAGAATGCATAAAATTGACCTAAACGTCTCCTTTTCCTATTCTGAGTCGATTCTGCATGCTTTAAGTGTGTTTGGTGGCTCAGAACGATCAAAAAACGTTGAAATATAGTTCAAATTCAATAAAAATCGACAAAAATACAGTTTCTAGCTAAAATTTTATGGTTTCGTTGCACTTTCCGAGCCCGTAGGGTATCTGAGTGGCTTAAAAGTACAAGAAAACACTTCAAAAGTGACGTTTCTGAAGAATTTTAACAGTTTTCTTGTATCTACGAACGCCAGAATGCATAAAATTGACCTAAACGTCTCCTTTTCCTATTCTGAGTCGATTCTGCATGCTTTAAGTGTGTTTGGTGGCTCAGAACCATCAAAAAACGTTGAAATATAATTCAAATTCAATAAAAATCGACAAAAATACAGTTTCTAGCTAAAATTTGATGGTTTCGTTGCACTTTCCGAGCCCGTAGGGTATCTGAGTGGCTTAAAAGTAGAAGAAAACACTTCAAAAGTGACGTTTCTGAAGAATTTTAACAGTTTTCTTGTATCTACGAACGCCAGAATGCATAAAATTGACCTAAACGTCTCCTTTTCCTATTCTGAGTCGATTCTGCATGCTTTAAGTGTGTTTGGTGGCTCAGAACCATCAAAAAACGTTGAAATATAGTTCAAATTCAATAAAAATCGACAAAAATACAGTTTCTAGCTAAAATTTTATGGTTTCGTTGCACTTTCCGAGCCCGTAGGGTATCTGAGTGGCTTAAAAGTACAAGAAAACACTTCAAAAGTGACGTTTCTGAAGAATTTTAACAGTTTTCTTGTATCTACGAACGCCAGAATGCATAAAATTGACCTAAACGTCTCCTTTTCCTATTCTGAGTCGATTCTGCATGCTTTAAGTGTGTTTGGTGGCTCAGAACCATCAAAAAACGTTGAAATATAGTTCAAATTCAATAAAAATCGACAAAAATACAGTTTCTAGCTAAAATTTGATGGTTTCGTTGCACTTTCCGAGCCCGTAGGGTATCTGAGTGGCTTAAAAGTACAAGAAAACACTTCAAAAGTGACGTTTCTGAAGAATTTTAACAGTTTTCTTGTATCTACGAACGCCAGAATGCATAAAATTGACCTAAACGTCTCCTTTTCCTATTCTGAGTCGATTCTGCATGCTTTAAGTGTGCTTGGTGGCTCAGAACGATCAAAAAACGTTGAAATATAGTTCAAATTCAATAAAAATCGACAAAAATACAGTTTCTAGCTAAAATTTTATGGTTTCGTTGCACTTTCCGAGCCCGTAGGGTATCTGAGTGGCTTAAAAGTACAAGAAAACACTTCAAAAGTGACGTTTCTGAAGAATTTTAACAGTTTTCTTGTATCTACGAACGCCAGAATGCATAAAATTGACCTAAACGTCTCCTTTTCCTATTCTGAGTCGATTCTGCATGCTTTAAGTGTGTTTGGTGGCTCAGAACCATCAAAAAACGTTGAAATATAGTTCAAATTCAATAAAAATCGACAAAAATACAGTTTCTAGCTAAAATTTGATGGTTTCGTTACACTTTCCGAGCCCGTAGGGTATCTGAGTGGCTTAAAAGTACAAGAAAACACTTCAAAAGTGACGTTTCTGAAGAATTTTAACAGTTTTCTTGTATCTACGAACGCCAGAATGCATAAAATTGACCTAAACGTCTCCTTTTCCTATTCTGAGTCGATTCTGCATGCTTTAAGTGTGTTTGGTGGCTCAGAACCATCAAAAAACGTTGAAATATAGTTCAAATTCAATAAAAATCGACAAAAATACAGTTTCTAGCTAAAATTTGATGGTTTCGTTGCACTTTCCGAGCCCGTAGGGTATCTGAGTGGCTTAAAAGTACAAGAAAACACTTCAAAAGTGACGTTTCTGAAGAATTTTAACAGTTTTCTTGTATCTACGAACGCCAGAATGCATAAAATTGACCTAAACGTCTCCTTTTCCTATTCTGAGTCGATTCTGCATGCTTTAAGTGTGTTTGGTGGCTCAGAACCATCAAAAAACGTTGAAATATAGTTCAAATTCAATAAAAATCGACAAAAATACAGTTTCTAGCTAAAATTTAATGGTTTCGTTGCACTTTCCGAGCCCGTAGGGTATCTGGGTGGCTTAAAAGTACAAGAAAACACTTCAAAAGTGACGTTTCTGAAGAATTTTAACAGTTTTCTTGTATCTACGAACGCCAGAATGCATAAAATTGACCTAAACGTCTCCTTTTATTATTCTGAGTCGATTCTGCATGCTTTAAGTGTGTTTGGTGGCTCAGAACCATCAAAAAACGTTGAAATATAGTTCAAATTCAATAAAAATCGACAAAAATACAGTTTCTAGCTAAAATTTGATGGTTTCGTTGCACTTTCCGAGCCCGTAGGGTATCTGAGTGGCTTAAAAGTACAAGAAAACACTTCAAAAGTGACGTTTCTGAAGAATTTTAACAGTTTTCTTGTATCTACGAACGCCAGAATGCATAAAATTGACCTAAACGTCTCCTTTTCCTATTCTGAGTCGATTCTGCATGCTTTAAGTGTGTTTGGTGGCTCAGAACCATCAAAAAACGTTGAAATATAGTTCAAATTCAATAAAAATCGACAAAAATACAGTTTCTAGCTAAAATTTGATGGTTTCGTTGCACTTTCCGAGCCCGTAGGGTATCTGAGTGGCTTAAAAGTACAAGAAAACACTTCAAAAGTGACGTTTCTGAAAAATTTTAACAGTTTTCTTGGATCTACGAACGCCAGAATGCATAAAATTGACCTAAACGTCTCCTTTTCCTATTCTGAGTCGATTCTGCATGCTTTAAGTGTGTTTGGTGGCTCAGAACCATCAAAAAACGTTGAAATATAGTTCAAATTCAATAAAAATCGACAAAAATACAGTTTCTAGCTAAAATTTGATGGTTTCGTTGCACTTTCCGAGCCCGTAGGGTATCTGAGTGGCTTAAAAGTACAAGAAAACACTTCAAAAGTGACGTTTCTGAAGAATTTTAACAGTTTTCTTGTATCTACGAACGCCAGAATGCATAAAATTGACCTAAACATCTCCTTTTCCTATTCTGAGTCGATTCTGCATGCTTTAAGTGTGTTTGGTGGCTCAGAACCATCAAAAAACGTTGAAATATAGTTCAAATTCAATAAAAATCGACAAAAATACAGTTTCTAGCTAAAATTTGATGGTTTCGTTGCACTTTCCGAGCCCGTAGGGTATCTGAGTGGCTTAAAAGTACAAGAAAACACTTCAAAAGTGACGTTTCTGAAGAATTTTAACAGTTTTCTTGTATCTACGAACGCCAGAATGCATAAAATTGACCTAAACGTCTCCTTTTCCTATTCTGAGTCGATTCTGCATGCTTTAAGTGTGTTTGGTGGCTCAGAACCATCAAAAAACGTTGAAATATAGTTCAAATTCAATAAAAATCGACAAAAATACAGTTTCTAGCTAAAATTTGATGGTTTCGTTGCACTTTCCGAGCCCGTAGGGTATCTGATTGGCTTAAAACTACAAGAAAACACTTCAAAAGTGACGTTTCTGAAGAATTTTAACAGTTTTCTTGTATCTACGAACGCCAGAATGCATAAAATTGACCTAAACGTCTCGTTTTCCTATTCTGAGTCGATTCTGCATGCTTTAAGTGTGTTTGGTGGCTCAGAACCATCAAAAAACGTTGAAATATAGTTCAAATTCAATAAAAATCGACAAAAATACAGTTTCTAGCTAAAATTTGATGGTTTCGTTGCACTTTCCGAGCCCGTAGGGTATCTGAGTGGCTTAAAAGTACAAGAAAACACTTCAAAAGTGACGTTTCTGAAGAATTTTAACAGTTTTCTTGTATCTACGAACGCCAGAATGCATAAAATTGACCTAAACGTCTCCTTTTCCTATTCTGAGTCGATTCTGCATGCTTTAAGGGTGTTTGGTGGCTCAGAAATATCAAAAAACGTTGAAATATAGTTCAAATTCAATAAAAATCGACAAAAATACAATTTCTAGCTAAAATTTGATGGTTTCGTTGCACTTTCCGAGCCCGTGGGGTATCTGAGTGGCTTAAAAGTACAAGAAAACACTTCAAAAGTGACGTTTCTGAAGAATTTTAACAGTTTTCTTGTATCTACGAACGCCAGAATGCATAAAATTGACCTAAACGTCTCCTTTTCCTATTCTGAGTCGATTCTGCATGCTTTAAGTGTGTTTGGTGGCTCAGAACCATCAAAAAACGTTGAAATATAGTTCAAATTCAATAAAAATCGACAAAAATACAGTTTCTAGCTAAAATTTGATGGTTTCGTTGCACTTTCCGAGCCCGTAGGGTATCTGAGTGGCTTAAAAGTACAAGAAAACACTTCAAAAGTGACGTTTCTGAAGAATTTTAACAGTTTTCTTGTATCTACGAACGCCAGAATGCATAAAATTGACCTAAACGTCTCCTTTTTCTATTCTGAGTCGATTCTGCATGCTTTAAGTGTGTTTGGTGGCTCAGAACCATCAAAAAACGTTGAAATATAGTTCAAATTCAATAAAAATCGACAAAAATACAGTTTCTAGCTAAAATTTGATGGTTTCGTTGCACTTTCCGAGCCCGTAGGGTATCTGAGTGGCTTAAAAGTACAAGAAAACACTTCAAAAGTGACGTTTCTGAAGAATTTTAACAGTTTTCTTGTATCTACGAACGCCAGAATGCATAAAATTGACCTAAACGTCTCCTTTTCCTATTCTGAGTCGATTCTGCATGCTTTAAGTGTGTTTGGTGGCTCAGAACCATCAAAAAACATTGAAATATAGTTCAAATTCAATAAAAATCGACAAAAATACAGTTTCTAGCTAAAATTTGATGGTTTCGTTGCACTTTCCGAGCCCGTAGGGTATCTGAGTGGCTTAAAAGTACAAGAAAACACTTCAAAAGTGACGTTTCTGAAGAATTTTAACAGTTTTCTTGTATCTACGAACGCCAGAATGCATAAAATTGACCTAAACGTCTCCTTTTCCTATTCTGAGTCGATTCTGCATGCTTTAAGTGTGTTTGGTGGCTCAGAACCATCAAAAAACGTTGAAATATAGTTCAAATTCAATAAAAATCGACAAAAATACAGTTTCTAGCTAAAATTTGATGGTTTCGTTGCACTTTCCGAGCCCGTAGGGTATCTGAGTGGCTTAAAAGTACAAGAAAACACTTCAAAAGTGACGTTTCTGAAGAATTTTAACAGTTTTCTTGTATCTACGAACGCCAGAATGCATAAAATTGACCTAAACGTCTCCTTTTTCTATTCTGAGTCGATTCTGCATGCTTTAAGTGTGTTTGGTGGCTCAGAACCATCAAAAAACGTTGAAATATAGTTCAAATTCAATAAAAATCGACAAAAATACAGTTTCTAGCTAAAATTTGATGGTTTCGTTGCACTTTCCGAGCCCGTAGGGTATCTGAGTGGCTTAAAAGTACAAGAAAACACTTCAAAAGTGACGTTTCTGAAGAATTTTAACAGTTTTCTTGTATCTACGAACGCCAGAATGCATAGAATTGACCTAAACGTCTCCTTTTCCTATTCTGAGTCGATTCTGCATGCTTTAAGTGTGTTTGGTGGCTCAGAACCATCAAAAAACATTGAAATATAGTTCAAATTCAATAAAAATCGACAAAAATACAGTTTCTAGCTAAAATTTGATGGTTTCGTTGCACTTTCCGAGCCCGTAGGGTATCTGAGTGGCTTAAAAGTACAAGAAAACACTTCAAAAGTGACGTTTCTGAAGAATTTTAACAGTTTTCTTGTATCTACGAACGCCAGAATGCATAAAATTGATCTAAACGTCTCCTTTTCCTATTCTGAGTCGATTCTGCATGCTTTAAGTGTGTTTGGTGGCTCAGAACTATCAAAAAACGTTGAAATATAGTTCAAATTCAATAAAAATCGACAAAAATACAGTTTCTAGCTAAAATTTGATGGTTTCGTTGCACTTTCCGATCCCGTAGGGTATCTGAGTGGCTTAAAAGTACAAGAAAACACTTCAAAAGTGACGTTTCTGAAGAATTTTAACAGTTTTCTTGTATCTACGAACGCCAGAATGCATAAAATTGACCTAAACGTCTCCTTTTCCTATACTGAGTCGATTCTGCATGCTTTAAGTGTGTTTGGTGGCTCAGAACCATCAAAAAACGTTGAAATATAGTTCAAATTCAATAAAAATCGACAAAAATACAGTTTCTAGCTAAAATTTGATGGTTTCGTTGCACTTTCCGAGCCCGTAGGGTATCTGAGTGGCTTAAAAGTACAAGAAAACACTTCAAAAGTGACGTTTCTGAAGAATTTTATCAGTTTTCTTGTATCTACGAACGCCAGAATGCATAAAATTGACCTAAACGTCTCCTTTTCCTATTCTAAGTCGATTCTGCATGCTTTAAGTGTGTTTGGTGGCTCAGAACCACCAAAAAACGTTGAAATATAGTTCAAATTCAATAAAAATCGACAAAAATACAGTTTTTAGCTAAAATTTGATGGTTTCGTTGCACTTTCCGAGCCCGTAGGGTATCTGAGTGGCTTAAAAGTACAAGAAAACACTTCAAAAGTGACGTTTCTGAAGAATTTTAACAGTTTTCTTGTATCTACGAACGCCAGAATGCATAAAATTGACCTAAACGTCTCCTTTTGCTATTCTGAGTCGATTCTGCATGCTTTAAGTGTGTTTGGTGGCTCAGAACCATCAAAAAACGTTGAAATATAGTTCAAATTCAATAAAAATCGACAAAAATACAGTTTCTAGCTAAAATTTGATGGTTTCGTTGCACTTTCCGTGCCCGTTGGGTATCTGAGTGGCTTAAAAGTACAAGAAAACACTTCAAAAGTGACGTTTCTGAAGAATTTTAACAGTTTTCTTGTATCTACGAACGCCAGAATGCATAAAATTGACCTAAACGTCTCCTTTTCCTATTCTGAGTCGATTCTGCATGCTCTAAGTGTGTTTGGTGGCTCAGAACCATCAAAAAACGTTGAAATATAGTTCAAATTCAATAAAAATCGACAAAAATACAGTTTCTAGCTAAAATTTGATGGTTTCGTTGCACTTTCCGAGCCCGTAGGGTATCTGAGTGGCTTAAAAGTACAAGAAAACACTTCAAAAGTGACGTTTCTGAAGAATTTTAAGAGTTTTCTTGCATCTACGAACGCCAGAATGCATAAAATTGACCTAAACGTCTCCTTTTCCTATTCTGAGTCGATTCTGCATGCTTTAAGTGTGTTTGGTGGCTCAGAACCATCAAAAAAAGTTGAAATATAGTTCAAATTCAATACAAATCGACAAAAATACAGTTTCTAGCTAAAATTTGATGGTTTCGTTGCACTTTCCGAGCCCGTTGGGTATCTGAGTGGCTTAAAAGTACAAGAAAACACTTCAAAAGTGACGTTTCTGAAGAATTTTAACAGTTTTCTTGTATCTACGAACGCCAGAATGCATAAAATTGACCTAAACGTCTCCTTTTCCTATTCTGAGTCGATTCTGCATGCTTTAAGTGTGTTTGGTGGCTCAGAACCATCAAAAAACGTTGAAATATAGTTCAAATTCAATAAAAATCGACAAAAATACAGTTTCTAGCTAAAATTTGATGGTTTCGTTGCACTTTCCGAGCCCGTAGGTTATCTGAGTGGCTTAAAAGTACAAGAAAACACTTCAAAAGTGACGTTTCTGAAGAATTTTAACAGTTTTCTTGTATCTACGAACGCCAGAATGCATAAAATTGACCTAAACGTCTCCTTTTCCTATTCTGAGTCGATTCTGCATGCTTTAAGTGTGTTTGGTGGCTCAGAACCATCAAAAAACGTTGAAATATAGTTCACATTCAATAAAAATCGACAAAAATACAGTTTCTAGCTAAAATTTGATGGTTTCGTTGCACTTTCCGAGCCCGTAGGGTATCTGAGTGGCTTAAAACAACAAGAAAACACTTCAAAAGTGACGTTTCTGAAGAATTTTAACAGTTTTCTTGTATCTACGAACGCCAGAATGCATAAAATTGACCTAAACGTCTCCTTTTCCTATTCTGAGTCGATTCTGCATGTTTTAAGTGTGTTTGGTGGCTCAGAACCATCAAAAAACGTTGAAATATAGTTCAAATTCAATTAAAATCGACAAAAATACAGTTTCTAGCTAAAATTTGATGGTTTCGTTGCACTTTCCGAGCCCGTAGGGTATCTGAGTGGCTTAAAAGTACAAGAAAACACTTCAAAAGTGACGTTTCTGAAGAATTTTAACAGTTTTCTTGTATCTACGAACGCCAGAATGCATAAAATTGACCTAAACGTCTCCTTTTCCTATTCTGAGTCGAATCTGCATGCTTTAAGTGTGTTTGGTGGCTCAGAACCATCAAAAAACGTTGAAATATAGTTCAAATTCAATAAAAATCGACAAAAATACAGTTTCTAGCCAAAATTTGATGGTTTCGTTGCACTTTCCGAGCCCGTAGGGTATCTGAGTGGCTTAAAAGTACAAGAAAACACTTCAAAAGTGACGTTTCTGAAGAATTTTAACAGTTTTCTTGTATCTACGAACGCCAGAATGCATAAAATTGACCTAAACGTCTCCTTTTCCTATTCTGAGTCGATTCTGCAAGCTTTAAGTGTGTTTGGTGGCTCAGAACCATCAAAAAACGTTGAAATATAGTTCAAATTCAATAAAAATCGACAAAAATACAGTTTCTAGCTAAAATTTTATGGTTTCGTTGCACTTTCCGAGCCCGTAGGGTATCTGAGTGGCTTAAAAGTACAAGAAAACACTTCAAAAGTGACGTTTCTGAAGAATTTTAACAGTTTTCTTGTATCTACGAACGCCAGAATGCATAAAATTGACCTAAACGTCTCCTTTTCCTATTCTGAGTCGATTCTGCATGCTTTAAGTGTGTTTGGTGGCTCAGAACCATCAAAAAACGTTGAAATATAGTTCAAATTCAATAAAAATCGACAAAAATACAGTTTCTAGCTAAAATTTGATGGTTTCGTTGCACTTTCCGAGCCCGTAGGGTATCTGAGTGGCTTAAAAGTACAAGAAAACACTTCAAAAGTGACGTTTCTGAAGAATTTTAACAGTTTTCTTGTATCTTCGAACGCCAGAATGCATAAAATTGACCTAAACGTCTCCTTTTCCTATTCTGAGTCGATTCTGCATGCTTTAAGTGTGTTTGGTGGCTCAGAACCATCAAAAAACGTTGAAATATAGTTCAAATTCAATAAAAATCGACAAAAATACAGTTTCTAGCTAAAATTTGATGGTTTCGTTGCACTTTCCGAGCCCGTAGGTTATCTGAGTGGCTTAAAAGTACAAGAAAACACTTCAAAAGTGACGTTTCTGAAGAATTTTAACAGTTTTCTTGTATCTACGAACGCCAGAATGCATAAAATTGACCTAAACGTCTCCTTTTCCTATTCTGAGTCGATTCTGCATGCTTTAAGTGTGTTTGGTGGCTCAGAACCATCAAAAAACGTTGAAATATAGTTCAAATTCAATAAAAATCGACAAAAATACAGTTTCTAGCTAAAATTTGATGGTTTCGTTGCACTTTCCGAGCCCGTAGGGTATCTGAGTGGCTTAAAAGTACAAGAAAACACTTCAAAAGTGACGTTTCTGAAGAATTTTAACAGTTTTCTTGTATCTACGAACGCCAGAATGCATAAAATTGACCTAAACGTCTCCTTTTCCTATTCTGAGTCGATTCTGCATGCTTTAAGTGTGTTTGGTGGCTCAGAACCATCAGAAAACGTTGAAATATAGTTCAAATTCAATAAAAATCGACAAAAATACAGTTTCTAGCTAAAATTTTATGGTTTCGTTGCACTTTCCGAGCCCGTTGGGTATCTGAGTGGCTTAAAAGTACAAGAAAACACTTCAAAAGTGACGTTTCTGAAGAATTTTAACAGTTTTCTTGTATCTACGAACGCCAGAATGCATAAAATTGACCTAAACGTCTCCTTTTCCTATTCTGAGTCGATTCTGCATGCTTTAAGTGTGTTTGGTGGCTCAGAACCATCAAAAAACGTTGAAATATAGTTCAAATTCAATAAAAATCGACAAAAATACAGTTTCTAGCTAAAATTTGATGGTTTCGTTGCACTTTCCGAGACCGTAGGGTATCTGAGTGGCTTAAAAGTACAAGAAAACACTTCAAAAGTGACGTTTCTGAAGAATTTTAACAGTTCTCTTGTATCTACGAACGCCAGAATGCATAAAATTGACCTAAACGTCTCCTTTTCCTATTCTGAGTCGATTCTGCATGCTTTAAGTGTGTTTGGTGGCCCAGAACCATCAAAAAACGTTGAAATATAGTTCAAATTCAATAAAAATCGACAAAAATACAGTTTCTAGCTAAAATTTGGTGGTTTCGTTGCACTTTCCGAGCCCGTAGGGTATCTGAGTGGCTTAAAAGTACAAGAAAACACTTCAAAAGTGACGTTTCTGAAGAATTTTAACAGTTTTCTTGTATCTACGAACGCCAGAATGCATAAAATTGACCTAAACGTCTCCTTTTCCTATTCTGAGTCGATTCTGCATGCTTTAAGTGTGTTTGGTGGCTCAGAACCATCAAAAAACGTTGAAATATAGTTCAAATTCAATAAAAATCGACAAAAATACAGTTTCTAGCTAAAATTTGATGGTTTCGTTGCACTTTCCGAGCCCGTAGGGTATCTGAGTGGCTTAAAAGTACAAGAAAACACTTCAAAAGTGACGTTTCTGAAGAATTTTAACAGTTTTCTTGTATCTACGAACGCCAGAATGCATAAAATTGACCTAAACGTCTCCTTTTCCTATTCTGAGTCGATTCTGCATGTTTTAAGTGTGTTTGGTGGCTCAGAACCATCAAAAAACGTTGAAATATAGTTCAAATTCAATAAAAATCGACACAAATACAGTTTCTAGCTAAAATTTGATGGTTTCGTTGCACTTTCCGAGCCCGTCGGGTATCTGAGTGGCTTAAAAGTACAAGAAAACACTTCAAAAGTGACGTTTCTGAGGAATTTTAACAGTTTTCTTGTATCTACGAAGGCCAGAATGCATAAAATTGACCTAAACGTCTCCTTTTCCTATTCTGAGTCGATTCTGCATGCTTTAAGTGTGTTTGGTGGCTCAGAACCATCAAAAAACGTTGAAATATAGTTCAAATTCAATAAAAATCGACAAAAATACAGTTTCTAGCTAAAATTTGATGGTTTCGTTGCACTTTCCGAGCCCGTAGGGTATCTGAGTGGCTTAAAAGTACAAGAAAACACTTCAAAAGTGACGTTTCTGAAGAATTTTAACAGTTTTCTTGTATCTACGAACGCCAGAATGCATAAAATTGACCTAAACGTCTCCTTTTCCTATTCTGAGTCGATTCTGCATGCTTTAAGTGTGTTTGGTGGCTCAGAACCATCAAAAAACGTTGAAAAATAGTTCAAATTCAATAAAAATCGACAAAAATACAGTTTCTAGCTAAAATTTGATGGTTTCGTTGCACTTTCCGAGCCCGTAGGGTATCTGAGTGGCTTAAAAGTACAAGAAAACACTTCAAAAGTGACGTTTCTGAAGAATTTTAACAGTTTTCTTGTATCTACGAACGCCAGAATGCATAAAATTGACCTAAACGTCTCCTTTTACTATTCTGAGTCGATTCTGGATGCTTTAAGTGTGTTTGGTGGCTCAGAACCATCAAAAAACGTTGAAATATAGTTCAAATTCAATAAAAATCGACAAAAATACAGTTTCTAGCTAAAATTTGATGGTTTCGTTGCACTTTCCGAGCCCGTAGGGTATCTGAGTGGCTTAAAATTACAAGAAAACACTTCAAAAGTGACGTTTCTGAAGAATTTTAACAGTTTTCTTGTATCTACGAACGCCAGAATGCATAAAATTGACCTAAACGTCTCCTTTTCCTATTCTGAGTCGATTCTGCATGCTTTAAGTGTGTTTGGTGGCTCAGAACCATCAAAAAACGTTGAAATATAGTTCAAATTCAATAAAAATCGACAAAAATACAGTTTCTAGCTAAAATTTGATGGTTTCATTGCACTTTCCGAGCCCGTAGGGTATCTGAGTGGCTTAAAAGTACAAGAAAACACTTCAAAAGTGACGTTTCTGAAGAATTTTAACAGTTTTCTTGTATCTACGAACGCCAGAATGCATAAAATTGACCTAAACGTCTCCTTTTCCTATTCTGAGTCGATTCTGCATGCTTTAAGTGTGTTTGGTGGCTCAGAACCATCAAAAAACTTTGAAATATAGTTCAAATTCAATAAAAATCGACAAAAATACAGTTTCTAGCTAAAATTTGATGGTTTCGTTGCACTTTCCGAGCCCGTAGGGTATCTGAGTGGCTTAAAAGTCCAAGAAAACACTTCAAAAGTGACGTTTCTGAAGAATTTTAACAGTTTTCTTGTATCTACGAACGCCAGAATGCATAAAATTGACCTAAACGTCTCCTTTTCCTACTCTGAGTCGATTCTGCATGCTTTAAGTGTGTTTGGTGGCTCAGAACCATCAAAAAACGTTGAAATATAGTTCAAATTCAATAAAAATCGACAAAAATACAGTTTCTAGCTAAAATTTGATGGTTTCGTTGCACTTTCCGAGCCCGTAGGGCATCTGAGTGGCTTAAAAGTACAAGAAAACACTTCAAAAGTGACGTTTCTGAAGAATTTTAACAGTTTTCTTGTATCTACGAACGCCAGAATGCATAAAATTGACCTAAACGTCTCCTTTTCCTATTCTGAGTCGATTCTGCATGCTTTAAGTGTGTTTGGTGGCTCAGAACCATCAAAAAACGTTGAAATATAGTTCAAATTCAATAAAAATCGACAAAAATACAGTTTCTAGCTAAAATTTTATGGTTTCGTTGCACTTTCCGAGCCCGTAGGGTATCTGAGTGGCTTAAAACAACAAGAAAACACTTCAAAAGTGACGTTTCTGAAGAATTTTAACAGTTTTCTTGTATCTACGAACGCCAGAATGCATAAAATTGACCTAAACGTCTCCTTTTCCTATTCTGAGTCGATTCTGCATGCTTTAAGTGTGTTTGGTGGCTCAGAACCATCAAAAAACGTTGAAATATAGTTCAAATTCAATAAAAATCCACAAAAATACAGTTTCTAGCTAAAATTTGATGGTTTCGTTGCACTTTCCGGGCCCGTAGGGTATCTGAGTGGCTTAAAAGTACAAGAAAACACTTCAAAAGTGACGTTTCTGAAGAATTTTAACAGTTTTCTTGTATCTACGAACGCCAGAATGCATAAAATTGACCTAAACGTCTCCTTTTCCTATTCTGAGTCGATTCTGCATGCTTTAAGTGTGTTTGGTGGCTCAGAACCATCAAAACACGTTGAAATATAGTTCAAATTCAATAAAAATCGACAAAAATACAGTTTCTAGCTAAAATTTGATGGTTTCGTTGCACTTTCCGAGCCCGTGGGGTATCTGAGTGGCTTAAAAGTACAAGAAAACACTTCAAAAGTGACGTTTCTGAAGAATTTTAACAGTTTTCTTGTATCTACGAACGTCAGAATGCATAAAATTGACCTAAACGTCTCCTTTTCCTATTCTGAGTCGATTCTGCATGCTTTAAGTGTGTTTGGTGGCTCAGAACCATCAAAAAACGTTGAAATATAGTTCAAATTCAATAAAAATCGACAAAAATACAGTTTCTAGCTAAAATTTGATGGTTTCGTTGCACTTTCCGAGCCCGTAGGGTATCTGAGTGGCTTAAAAGTACAAGAAAACACTTCAAAAGTGACGTTTCTGAAGAATTTTAACAGTTTTATTGTATCTACGAAAGCCAGAATGCATAAAATTGACCTAAACGTCTCCTTTTCCTATTCTGAGTCGATTCTGCATGCTTTAAGTGTGTTTGGTGGCTCAGAACCATCAAAAAACGTTGAAATATAGTTCAAATTCAATAAAAATCGACAAAAATACAGTTTCTAGCTAAAATTTGATGGTTTCGTTGCACTTTCCGAGCCCGTAGGGTATCTGAGTGGCTTAAAAGTACAAGAAAACACTTCAAAAGTGACGTTTCTGAAGAATTTTAACAGTTTTCTTGTATCTACGAAAGCCAGAATGCATAAAATTGACCTAAACGTCTCCTTTTCCTATTCTGAGTCGATTCTGCATGCTTTAAGTGTGTTTGGTGGCTCAGAACCATCAAAAAACGTTGAAATATAGTTCAAATTCAATAAAAATCGACAAAAATACAGTTTCTAGCTAAAATTTGATGGTTTCGTTGCACTTTCCGAGCCCGTAGGGTATCTGAGTGGCCTAAAAGTACAAGAAAACACTTCAAAAGTGACGTTTCTGAAGAATTTTAACAGTTTTCTTGTATCTACGAACGCCAGAATGCATAAAATTGACCTAAACGTCTCCTTTTCCTATTCTAAGTCGATTCTGCATGCTTTAAGTGTGTTTGGTGGCTCAGAACCATCAAAAAACGTTGAAATATAGTTCAAATTCAATAAAAATCGACAAAAATACAGTTTCTAGCTAAAATTTGATGGTTTCGTTGCACTTTCCGAGCCCGTAGGGTATCTGAGTGGCTTAAAAGTACAAGAAAACACTTCAAAAGTGACGTTTCTGAAGAATTTTAACAGTTTTCTTGTATCTACGAACGCCAGAATGCATAAAATTGACCTAAACGTCTCCTTTTCCTATTCTGAGTCGATTCTGCATGCTTTAAGTGTGTTTGGTGGCTCAGTACCATCAAAACACGTTGAAATATAGTTCAAATTCAATAAAAATCGACAAAAATACAGTTTCTAGCTAAAATTTGATGGTTTCGTTGCACTTTCCGAGCCCGTTGGGTATCTGAGTGGCTTAAAAGTACAAGAAAACACATCACAAGTGACGTTTCTGAAGAATTTTAACAGTTTTCTTGTATCTACGAACGCCAGAATGCATAAAATTGACCTAAACGTCTCCTTTTCCTATTCTGAGTCGATTCTGCATGCTTTAAGTGTGTTTGGTGGCTCAGAACCATCAAAAAACGTTGAAATATAGTTCAAATTCAATAAAAATCGACAAAAATACAGTTTCTAGCTAAAATTTGATGGTTTCGTTGCACTTTCCGAGCCCGTAGGGTATCTGAGTGGCTTAAAAGTACAAGAAAACACTTCAAAAGTGACGTTTCTGAAGAATTTTAACAGTTGTCTTGTATCTACGAACGCCAGAATGCATAAAATTGACCTAAACGTCTCCTTTTCCTATTCTGAGTCGATTCTGCATGCTTTAAGTGTGTTTGGTGGCTCAGAACCATCAAAAAACGTTGAAATATAGTTCAAATTCAATAAAAATCGACAAAAATAAAGTTTCTAGCTAAAATTTGATGGTTTCGTTGCACTTTCCGAGCCCGTAGGGTATCTGAGTGGCTTAAAAGTACAAGAAAACACTTCAAAAGTGACGTTTCTGAAGAATTTTAACAGTTTTCTTGTATCTACGAACGCCAGAATGCATAAAATTGACCTAAACGTCTCCTTTTCCTATTCTGAGTCGATTCTGCATGCTTTAAGTGTGTTTGGTGGCTCAGAACCATCAAAAAACGTTGAAATATAGTTCAAATTCAATAAAAATCGACAAAAATACAGTTTCTAGCTAAAATTTGATGGTTTCGTTGCACTTTCCGAGCCCGTAGGGTATCTGAGTGGCTTAAAAGTACAAGAAAACACTTCAAAAGTGACGTTTCTGAAGAATTTTAACAGTTTTCTTGTATCTACGAACGTCAGAATGCATAAAATTGACCTAAACGTCTCCTTTTCCTATTCTGAGTCGATTCTGCATGCTTTAAGTGTGTTTGGTGGCTCAGAACCATCAAAAAACGTTGAAATATAGTTCAAATTCAATAAAAATCGACAAAAATACAGTTTCTAGCTAAAATTTGATGGTTTCGTTGCACTTTCCGAGCCCGTAGGGTATCTGAGTGGCTTAAAAGTACAAGAAAACACTTCAAAAGTGACGTTTCTGAAGAATTTTAACAGTTGTCTTGTATCTACGAACGCCAGAATGCATAAATTTGACCTAAACGTCTCCTTTTCCTATTCTGAGTCGATTCTGCATGCTTTAAGTGTGTTTGGTGGCTCAGAACCATCAAAAAACGTTGAAATATAGTTCAAATTCAATAAAAATCGACAAAAATAAAGTTTCTAGCTAAAATTTGATGGTTTCGTTGCACTTTCCGAGCCCGTAGGGTATCTGAGTGGCTTAAAAGTACAAGAAAACACTTCAAAAGTGACGTTTCTGAAGAATTTTAACAGTTTTCTTGTATCTACGAACGCCAGAATGCATAAAATTGACCTAAACATCTCCTTTTCCTATTCTGAGTCGATTCTGCATGCTTTAAGTGTGTTTGGTGGCTCAGAACCATCAAAAAACGTTGAAATATAGTTCAAATTCAATAAAAATCGACAAAAATACAGTTTCTAGCTAAAATTTGATGGTTTCGTTGCACTTTCCGAGCCCGTAGGGTATCTGAGTGGCTTAAAAGTACAAGAAAACACTTCAAAAGTGACGTTTCTGAAGAATTTTAACAGTTTTCTTGTATCTACGAACGTCAGAATGCATAAAATTGACCTAAACGTCTCCTTTTCCTATTCTGAGTCGATTCTGCATGCTTTAAGTGTGTTTGGTGGCTCAGAACCATCAAAAAACGTTGAAATATAGTTCAAATTCAATAAAAATCGACAAAAATACAGTTTCTAGCTAAAATTTGATGGTTTCGTTGCACTTTCCGAGCCCGTAGGGTATCTGAGTGGCTTAAAAGTACAAGAAAACACTTCAAAAGTGACGTTTCTGAAGAATTTTAACAGTTTTCTTGTATCTACGAACGCCAGAATGCATAAAATTGACCTAAACGTCTCCTTTTCCTATTCTGAGTCGATTCTGCATGCTTTAAGTGTGTTTGGTGGCTCAGAACCATCAAAAAACGTTGAAATATAGTTCAAATTCAATAAAAATCGACAAAAATACAGTTTCTAGCTAAAATTTGATGGTTTCGTTGCACTTTCCGAGCCCGTAGGGTATCTGAGTGGCTTAAAAGTACAAGAAAACACTTCAAAAGTGACGTTTCTGAAGAATTTTAACAGTTTTCTTGTATCTACGAACGCCAGAATGCATAAAATTGACCTAAACGTCTCCTTTTCCTATTCTGAGTCGATTCTGCATGCTTTCAGTGTGTTTGGTGGCTCAGAACCATCAAAAAACGTTGAAATATAGTTCAAATTCAATAAAAATCGACAAAAATACAGTTTCTAGCTAAAATTTGATGGTTTCGTTGCACTTTCCGAGCCCGTAGGGTATCTGAGTGGCTTAAAAGTACAAGAAAACACTTCAAAAGTGACGTTTCTGAAGAATTTTAACAGTTTTCTTGTATCTACGAACGCCAGAATGCATAAAATTGACCTAAACGTCTCCTTTTCCTATTCTGAGTCGATTCTGCATGCTTTAAGTGTGTTTGGTGGCTCAGAACCATCAAAAAACGTTGAAATATAGTTCAAATTCAATAAAAATCGACAAAAATACAGTTTCTAGCTAAAATTTGATGGTTTCGTTGCACTTTCCGAGCCCGTAGGGTATCTGAGTGGCTTAAAAGTACAAGAAAACTCTTCAAAAGTGACGTTTCTGAAGAATTTTAACAGTTTTCTTGTATCTACGAACGCCAGAATGCATAAAATTGACCTAAACGTCTCCTTTTCCTATTCTGAGTCGATTCTGCATGCTTTAAGTGTGTTTGGTGGCTCAGAACCATCAAAAAACGTTGAAATATAGTTCAAATTCAATAAAAATCGACAAAAATACAGTTTCTAGCTAAAATTTGATGGTTTCGTTGCACTTTCCGAGCCCGTAGGGTATCTGAGTGGCTTAAAAGTACAAGAAAACACTTCAAAAGTGACGTTTCTGAAGAATTTTAACAGTTTTCTTGTATCTACGAACGCCAGAATGCATAAAATTGACCTAAACGTCTCCTTTTCCTATTCTGAGTCGATTCTGCATGCTTTAAGTGTGTTTGGTGGCTCAGAACCATCAAAAAACGTTGAAATATAGTTCAAATTCAATAAAAATCGACAAAAATACAGTTTCTAGCTAAAATTTGATGGTTTCGTTGCACTTTCCGAGCCCGTAGGGTATCTGAGTGGCTTAAAAGTACAAGAAAACACTTCAAAAGTGACGTTTCTGAAGAATTTTAACAGTTTTCTTGTATCTACGAACGCCAGAATGCATAAAATTGACCTAAACGTCTCCTTTTCCTATTCTGAGTCGATTCTGCATGCTTTAAGTGTGTTTGGTGGCTCAGAACCATCAAAAAACGTTGAAATATAGTTCAAATTCAATAAAAATCGACAAAAATACAGTTTCTAGCTAAAATTTGATGGTTTCGTTGCACTTTCCGAGCCCGTTGGGTATCTGAGTGGCTTGAAAGTACAAGAAAACACTTCAAAAGTGACGTTTCTGAAGAATTTTAACAGTTTTCTTGTATCTACGAACGCCAGAATGCATAAAATTGACCTAAACGTCTCCTTTTCCTATTCTGAGTCGATTCTGCATGCTTTAAGTGTGTTTGGTGGCTCAGAACCATCAAAAAACGTTGATATATAGTTCAAATTCAATAAAAATCGACAAAAATACAGTTTCTAGCTAAAATTTGATGGTTTCGTTGCACTTTCCGAGCCCGTAGGGTATCTGAGTGGCTTAAAAGTACAAGAAAACACTTCAAAAGTGACGTTTCTGAAGAATTTTAACAGTTTTCTTGTATCTACGAACGCCAGAATGCATAAAATTGACCTAAACGTCTCCTTTTCCTATTCTGAGTCGATTCTGCATGCTTTAAGTGTGTTTGGTGGCTCAGAACCATCAAAAAACGTTGAAATATAGTTCAAATTCAATAAAAATCGACAAAAATACAGTTTCTAGCTAAAATTTGATGGTTTCGTTGCACTTTCCGAGCCCGTAGGGTATCTGAGTGGCTTAAAAGTACAAGAAAACACTTCAAAAGTGACGTTTCTGAAGAATTTTAACAGTTTTCTTGTATCTACGAACGCCAGAATGCATAAAATTGACCTAAACGTCTCCTTTTCCTATTCTGAGTCGATTCTGCATGCTTTAAGTGTGTTTGGTGGCTCAGAACCATCAAAAAACGTTGAAATATAGTTCAAATTCAATAAAAATCGACAAAAATACAGTTTCTAGCTAAAATTTGATGGTTTCGTTGCACTTTCCGAGCCCGTTGGGTATCTGAGTGGCTTGAAAGTACAAGAAAACACTTCAAAAGTGACGTTTCTGAAGAATTTTAACAGTTTTATTGTATCTACGAACGCCAGAATGCATAAAATTGACCTAAACGTCTCCTTTTCCTATTCTGAGTCGATTCTGCATGCTTTAAGTGTGTTTGGTGGCTCAGAACCATCAAAAAACGTTGAAATATAGTTCAAATTCAATAAAAATCGACAAAAATACAGTTTCTAGCTAAAATTTGATGGTTTCGTTGCACTTTCCGAGCCCGTAGGGTATCTGAGTGGCTTAAAAGTACAAGAAAACACTTCAAAAGTGACGTTTCTGAAGAATTTTAACAGTTTTCTTGTATCTACGAACGCCAGAATGCATAAAATTGACCTAAACGTCTCCTTTTCCTATTCTGAGTCGATTCTGCATGCTTTAAGTGTGTTTGGTGGCTCAGAACCATCAAAAAACGTTGAAATATAGTTCAAATTCAATAAAAATCGACAAAAATACAGTTTCTAGCTAAAATTTGATGGTTTCGTTGCACTTTCCGAGCCCGTAGGGTATCTGACTGGCTTAAAAGGACAAGAAAACACTTCAAAAGTGACGTTTCTGAAGAATTTTAACAGTTTTCTTGTATCTACGAACGCCAGAATGCATAAAATTGACCTAAACGTCTCCTTTTCCTATTCTGAGTCGATTCTGCATGCTTTAAGTGTGTTTGGTGGCTCAGAACCATCAAAAAACGTTGAAATATAGTTCAAATTCAATAAAAATCGACAAAAATACAGTTTCTAGCTAAAATTTGATGGTTTCGTTGCACTTTCCGAGACCGTAGGGTATCTGAGTGGCTTAAAAGTACAAGAAAACACTTCAAAAGTGACGTTTCTGAAGAATTTTAACAGTTTTCTTGTATCTACGAACGCCAGAATGCATAAAATTGACCTAAACGTCTCCTTTTCCTATTCTGAGTCGATTCTGCATGCTTTAAGTGTGTTTGGTGGCTCAGAACCATCAAAAAACGTTAAAATATAGTTCAAATTCAATAAAAATCGACAAAAATACAGTTTCTAGCTAAAATTTGATGGTTTCGTTGCACTTTCCGAGCCCGTAGGGTATCTGAGTGGCTTAAAAGTACAAGAAAACACTTCAAAAGTGACGTTTCTGAAGAATTTT
This sequence comes from Zophobas morio, assembly GCF_036711695.1. Lineage (NCBI taxonomy): Eukaryota > Metazoa > Arthropoda > Insecta > Coleoptera > Tenebrionidae > Zophobas > Zophobas morio. The sequence goes on from NW_026972906.1 coordinate 20,727, forward strand.
AACAGTTTTCTTGTATCTACGAACGCCAGAATGCATAAAATTGACCTAAACGTCTCCTTTTCCTATTCTGAGTCGATTCTGCATGCTTTAAGTGTGTTTGGTGGCTCAGAACCATCAAAAAACGTTGAAATATAGTTCAAATTCAATAAAAATCGACAAAAATACAGTTTCTAGCTAAAATTTGATGGTTTCGTTGCACTTTCCGAGCCCGTAGGATATCTGAGTGGCTTAAAAGTACAAGAAAACACTTCAAAAGTGACGTTTCTGAAGAATTTTAACAGTTTTCTTGTATCTACGAACGCCAGAATGCATAAAATTGACCTAAACGTCTCCTTTTCCTATTCTGAGTCGATTCTGCATGCTTTAAGTGTGTTTGGTGGCTCAGAACCATCAAAAAACGTTGAAATATAGTTCAAATTCAATAAAAATCGACAAAAATACAGTTTCTAGCTAAAATTTGATGGTTTCGTTGCACTTTCCGAGCCCGTTGGGTATCTGAGTGGCTTGAAAGTACAAGAAAACACTTCAAAAGTGACGTTTCTGAAGAATTTTAACAGTTTTATTGTATCTACGAACGCCAGAATGCATAAAATTGACCTAAACGTCTCCTTTTCCTATTCTGAGTCGATTCTGCATGCTTTAAGTGTGTTTGGTGGCTCAGAACCATCAAAAAACGTTGAAATATAGTTCAAATTCAATAAAAATCGACAAAAATACAGTTTCTAGCTAAAATTTGATGGTTTCGTTGCACTTTCCGAGCCCGTAGGGTATCTGAGTGGCTTAAAAGTACAAGAAAACACTTCAAAAGTGACGTTTCTGAAGAATTTTAACAGTTTTCTTGTATCTACGAACGCCAGAATGCATAAAATTGACCTAAACGTCTCCTTTTCCTATTCTGAGTCGATTCTGCATGCTTTAAGTGTGTTTGGTGGCTCAGAACCATCAAAAAACGTTGAAATATAGTTCAAATTCAATAAAAATCGACAAAAATACAGTTTCTAGCTAAAATTTGATGGTTTCGTTGCACTTTCCGAGCCCGTAGGGTATCTGAGTGGCTTAAAAGTACAAGAAAACACTTCAAAAGTGACGTTTCTGAAGAATTTTAACAGTTTTCTTGTATCTACGAACGCCAGAATGCATAAAATTGACCTAAACGTCTCCTTTTTCTATTCTGAGTCGATTCTGCATGCTTTAAGTGTGTTTGGTGGCTCAGAACCATCAAAAAACGTTGAAATATAGTTCAAATTCAATAAAAATCGACAAAAATACAGTTTCTAGCTAAAATTTGATGGTTTCGTTGCACTTTCCGAGCCCGTTGGGTATCTGAGTGGCTTGAAAGTACAAGAAAACACTTCAAAAGTGACGTTTCTGAAGAATTTTAACAGTTTTCTTGTATCTACGAACGCCAGAATGCATAAAATTGACCTAAACGTCTCCTTTTCCTATTCTGAGTCGATTCTGCATGCTTTAAGTGTGTTTGGTGGCTCAGAACCATCAAAAAACGTTGATATATAGTTCAAATTCAATAAAAATCGACAAAAATACAGTTTCTAGCTAAAATTTGATGGTTTCGTTGCACTTTCCGAGCCCGTAGGGTATCTGAGTGGCTTAAAAGTACAAGAAAACACTTCAAAAGTGACGTTTCTGAAGAATTTTAACAGTTTTCTTGTATCTACAAACGCCAGAATGCATAAAATTGACCTAAACGTCTCCTTTTCCTATTCTGAGTCGATTCTGCATGCTTTAAGTGTGTTTGGTGGCTCAGAACCATCAAAAAACGTTGAAATATAGTTCAAATTCAATAAAAATCGACAAAAATACAGTTTCTAGCTAAAATTTGATGGTTTCGTTGCACTTTCCGAGCCCGTAGGGTATCTGAGTGGCTTAAAAGTACAAGAAAACACTTCAAAAGTGACGTTTCTGAAGAATTTTAACAGTTTTCTTGTATCTACGAACGCCAGAATGCATAAAATTGACCTAAACGTCTCCTTTTCCTATTCTGAGTCGATTCTGCATGCTTTAAGTGTGTTTGGTGGCTCAGAACCATCAAAAAACGTTGAAATATAGTTCAAATTCAATAAAAATCGACAAAAATACAGTTTCTAGCTAAAATTTGATGGTTTCGTTGCACTTTCCGAGCCCGTTGGGTATCTGAGTGGCTTGAAAGTACAAGAAAACACTTCAAAAGTGACGTTTCTGAAGAATTTTAACAGTTTTATTGTATCTACGAACGCCAGAATGCATTAAATTGACCTAAACGTCTCCTTTTCCTATTCTGAGTCGATTCTGCATGCTTTAAGTGTGTTTGGTGGCTCAGAACCATCAAAAAACGTTGAAATATAGTTCAAATTCAATAAAAATCGACAAAAATACAGTTTCTAGCTAAAATTTGATGGTTTCGTTGCACTTTCCGAGCCCGTAGGGTATCTGAGTGGCTTAAAAGTACAAGAAAACACTTCAAAAGTGACGTTTCTGAAGAATTTTAACAGTTTTCTTGTATCTACGAACGCCAGAATGCATAAAATTGACCTAAACGTCTCCTTTTCCTATTCTGAGTCGATTCTGCATGCTTTAAGTGTGTTTGGTGGCTCAGAACCATCAAAAAACGTTGAAATATAGTTCAAATTCAATAAAAATCGACAAAAATACAGTTTCTAGCTAAAATTTGATGGTTTCGTTGCACTTTCCGAGCCCGTAGGGTATCTGAGTGGCTTAAAAGTACAAGAAAACACTTCAAAAGTGACGTTTCTGAAGAATTTTAACAGTTTTCTTGTATCTACGAACGCCAGAATGCATAAAATTGACCTAAACGTCTCCTTTTCCTATTCTGAGTCGATTCTGCATGCTTTAAGTGTGTTTGGTGGCTCAGAACCATCAAAAAACGTTGAAATATAGTTCAAATTCAATAAAAATCGACAAAAATACAGTTTCTAGCTAAAATTTGATGGTTTCGTTGCACTTTCCGAGCCCGTTGGGTATCTGAGTGGCTTAAAAGTACAAGAAAACACTTCAAAAGTGACGTTTCTGAAGAATTTTAACAGTTTTCTTGTATCTACGAACGCCAGAATGCATAAAATTGACCTAAACGTCTCCTTTTCCTATTCTGAGTCGATTCTGCATGCTTTAAGTGTGTTTGGTGGCTCAGAACCATCAAAAAACGTTGAAAATATAGTTCAAATTCAATAAAAATCGACAAAAATACAGTTTCTAGCTAAAATTTGATGGTTTCGTTGCACTTTCCGAGCCCGTAGGGTATCTGAGTGGCTTAAAAGTACAAGAAAACACTTCAAAAGTGACGTTTCTGAAGAATTTTAACAGTTTTCTTGTATCTACGAACGCCAGAATGCATAAAATTGACCTAAACGTCTCCTTTTCCTATTCTGAGTCGATTCTGCATGCTTTAAGTGTGTTTGGTGGCTCAGAACCATCAAAAAACGTTGAAATATAGTTCAAATTCAATAAAAATCGACAAAAATACAGTTTCTAGCTAAAATTTGATGGTTTCGTTGCACTTTCCGAGCCCGTTGGGTATCTGAGTGGCTTGAAAGTACAAGAAAACACTTCAAAAGTGACGTTTCTGAAGAATTTTAACAGTTTTATTGTATCTACGAACGCCAGAATGCATTAAATTGACCTAAACGTCTCCTTTTCCTATTCTGAGTCGATTCTGCATGCTTTAAGTGTGTTTGGTGGCTCAGAACCATCAAAAAACGTTGAAATATAGTTCAAATTCAATAAAAATCGACAAAAATACAGTTTCTAGCTAAAATTTGATGGTTTCGTTGCACTTTCCGAGCCCGTAGGGTATCTGAGTGGCTTAAAAGTACAAGAAAACACTTCAAAAGTGACGTTTCTGAAGAATTTTAACAGTTTTCTTGTATCTACGAACGCCAGAATGCATAAAATTGATCTAAACGTCTCCTTTTCCTATTCTGAGTCGATTCTGCATGCTTTAAGTGTGTTTGGTGGCTCAGAACCATCAAAAAACGTTGAAATATAGTTCAAATTCAATAAAAATCGACAAAAATACAGTTTCTAGCTAAAATTTGATGGTTTCGTTGCACTTTCCGAGCCCGTAGGGTATCTGAGTGGCTTAAAAGTACAAGAAAACACTTCAAAAGTGACGTTTCTGAAGAATTTTAACAGTTTTCTTGTATCTAAGAACGCCAGAATGCATAAAATTGACCTAAACGTCTCCTTTTCCTATTCTGAGTCGATTCTGCATGCTTTAAGTGTGTTTGGTGGCTCAGAACCATCAAAAAACGTTGAAATATAGTTCAAATTCAATAAAAATCGACAAAAATACAGTTTCTAGCTAAAATTTGATGGTTTCGTTGCACTTTCCGAGCCCGTAGGGTATCTGAGTGGCTTAAAAGTACAAGAAAACACTTCAAAAGTGACGTTTCTGAAGAATTTTAACAGTTTTCTTGTATCTACGAACGCCAGAATGCATAAAATTGACCTAAACGTCTCCTTTTCCTATTCTGAGTCGATTCTGCATGCTTTAAGTGTGTTTGGTGGCTCAGAACCATCAAAAAACGTTAAAATATAGTTCAAATTCAATAAAAATCGACAAAAATACAGTTTCTAGCTAAAATTTGATGGTTTCGTTGCACTTTCCGAGCCCGTAGGGTATCTGAGTGGCTTAAAAGTACAAGAAAACACTTCAAAAGTGACGTTTCTGAAGAATTTTAACAGTTTTCTTGTATCTACGAACGCCAGAATGCATAAAATTGACCTAAACGTCTCCTTTTCCTATTCTGAGTCGATTCTGCATGCTTTAAGTGTGTTTGGTGGCTCAGAACCATCAAAAAACGTTGAAATATAGTTCAAATTCAATAAAAATCGACAAAAATACAGTTTCTAGCTAAAATTTGATGGTTTCGTTGCACTTTCCGAGCCCGTAGGGTATCTGAGTGGCTTAAAAGTACAAGAAAACACTTCAAAAGTGACGTTTCTGAAGAATTTTAACAGTTTTCTTGTATCTACGAACGCCAGAATGCATAAAATTGACCTAAACGTCTCCTTTTCCTATTCTGAGTCGATTCTGCATGCTTTAAGTGTGTTTGGTGGCTCAGAACCATCAAAAAACGTTGAAATATAGTTCAAATTCAATAAAAATCGACAAAAATACAGTTTCTAGCTAAAATTTGATGGTTTCGTTGCACTTTCCGAGCCCGTTGGGTATCTGAGTGGCTTGAAAGTACAAGAAAACACTTCAAAAGTGACGTTTCTGAAGAATTTTAACAGTTTTATTGTATCTACGAACGCCAGAATGCATAAAATTGACCTAAACGTCTCCTTTTCCTATTCTGAGTCGATTCTGCATGCTTTAAGTGTGTTTGGTGGCTCAGAACCATCAAAAAACGTTGAAATATAGTTCAAATTCAATAAAAATCGACAAAAATACAGTTTCTAGCTAAAATTTGATGGTTTCGTTGCACTTTCCGAGCCCGTAGGGTATCTGAGTGGCTTAAAAGTACAAGAAAACACTTCAAAAGTGACGTTTCTGAAGAATTTTAACAGTTTTCTTGTATCCACGAACGCCAGAATGCATAAAATTGACCTAAACGTCTCCTTTTCCTATTCTGAGTCGATTCTGCATGCTTTAAGTGTGTTTGGTGGCTCAGAACCATCAAAAAACGTTGAAATATAGTTCAAATTCAATAAAAATCGACAAAAATACAGTTTCTAGCTAAAATTTGATGGTTTCGTTGCACTTTCCGAGCCCGTAGGGTATCTGAGTGGCTTAAAAGTACAAGAAAACACTTCAAAAGTGACGTTTCTGAAGAATTTTAACAGTTTTCTTGTTTCTACGAACGCCAGAATGCATAAAATTGACCTAAACGTCTCCTTTTCCTATTCTGAGTCGATTCTGCATGCTTTAAGTGTGTTTGGTGGCTCAGAACCATCAAAAAACGTTGAAATATAGTTCAAATTCAATAAAAATCGACAAAAAACAGTTTCTAGCTAAAATTTGATGGTTTCGTTGCACTTTCCGAGCCCGTAGGGTATCTGAGTAGCTTAAAAGTACAAGAAAACACTTCAAAAGTGAAGTTTCTGAAGAATTTTAACAGTTTTCTTGTATCTACGAACGCCAGAATGCATAAAATTGACCTAAACGTCTCCTTTTCCTATTCTGAGTCGATTCTGCATGCTTTAAGTGTGTTTGGTGGCTCAGAACCATCAAAAAACGTTGAAATATAGTTCAAATTCAATAAAAATCGACAAAAATACAGTTTCTAGCTAAAATTTGATGGTTTCGTTGCACTTTCCGAGCCCGTAGGGTATCTGAGTGGCTTAAAAGTACAAGAAAACACTTCAAAAGTGACGTTTCTGAAGAATTTTAACAGTTTTCTTGTATCTACGAACGCCAGAATGCATAAAATTGACCTAAACGTCTCCTTTTCCTATTCTGAGTCGATTCTGCATGCTTTAAGTGTGTTTGGTGGCTCAGAACCATCAAAAAACGTTGAAATATAGTTCAAATTCAATAAAAATCGACAAAAATACAGTTTCTAGCTAAAATTTGATGGTTTCGTTGCACTTTCCGAGCCCGTAGGGTATCTGAGTGGCTTAAAAGTACAAGAAAACACTTCAAAAGTGACGTTTCTGAAGAATTTTAACAGTTTTCTTGTATCTACGAACGCCAGAATGCATAAAATTGACCTAAACGTCTCCTTTTCCTATTCTGAGTCGATTCTGCATGCTTTAAGTGTGTTTGGTGGCTCAGAACCATCAAAAAACGTTGAAATATAGTTCAAATTCAATAAAAATCGACAAAAATACAGTTTCTAGCTAAAATTTGATGGTTTCGTTGCACTTTCCGAGCCCGTAGGGTATCTGAGTGGCTTAAAAGTACAAGAAAACACTTCAAAAGTGAAGTTTCTGAAGAATTTTAACAGTTTTCTTGTATCTACGAACGCCAGAATGCATAAAATTGACCTAAACGTCTCCTTTTCCTATTCTGAGTCGATTCTGCATGCTTTAAGTGTGTTTGGTGGCTCAGAACCATCAAAAAACGTTAAAATATAGTTCAAATTCAATAAAAATCGACAAAAATACAGTTTCTAGCTAAAATTTGATGGTTTCGTTGCACTTTCCGAGCCCGTAGGGTATCTGAGTGGCTTAAAAGTACAAGAAAACACTTCAAAAGTGATGTTTCTGAAGAATTTTAACAGTTTTCTTGTATCTACGAACGCCAGAATGCACAAAATTGACCTAAACGTGTCCTTTTCCTATTCTGAGTCGATTCTGCATGCTTTAAGTGTGTTTGGTGGCTCAGAACCATCAAAAAACGTTGAAATATAGTTCAAATTCAATAAAAATCGACAAAAATACAGTTTCTAGCTAAAATTTGATGGTTTCGTTGCACTTTCCGAGCCCGTAGGGTATCTGAGTGGCTTAAAAGTACAAGAAAACACTTCAAAAGTGACATTTCTGAAGAATTTTAACAGTTTTCTTGTATCTACGAACGCCAGAATGCATAAAATTGACCTAAACGTCTCCTTTTCCTATTCTGAGTCGATTCTGCATGCTTTAAGTGTGTTTGGTGGCTCAGAACCATCAAAAAACGTTGAAATATAGTTCAAATTCAATAAAAATCGACAAAAATACAGTTTCTAGCTAAAATTTGATGGTTTCGTTGCACTTTCCGAGCCCGTAGGGTATCTGAGTGGCTTAAAAGTACAAGAAAACACTTCAAAAGTGACGTTTCTGAAGAATTTTAACAGTTTTCTTGTAACTACGAACGCCAGAATGCATAAAATTGACCTAAACGTCTCCTTTTCCTATTCTGAGTCGATTCTGCATGCTTTAAGTGTGTTTGGTGGCTCAGAACCATCAAAAAACGTTGAAATATAGTTCAAATTCAATAAAAATCGACAAAAATACAGTTTCTAGCTAAAATTTGATGGTTTCGTTGCACTTTCCGAGCCCGTAGGGTATCTGAGTGGCTTAAAAGTACAAGAAAACACTTCAAAAGTGACGTTTCTGAAGAATTTTAACAGTTTTCTTGTATCTACGAACGCCAGAATGCATAAAATTGACCTAAACGTCTCCTTTTCCTATTCTGAGTCGATTCTGCATGCTTTAAGTGTGTTTGGTGGCTCAGAACCATCAAAAAACGTTGAAATATAGTTCAAATTCAATAAAAATCGACAAAAATACAGTTTCTAGCTAAAATTTGATGGTTTCGTTGCACTTTCCGAGGCCGTAGGGTATCTGAGTGGCTTAAAAGTACAAGAAAACACTTCAAAAGTGACGTTTCTGAAGAATTTTAACAGTTTTCTTGTATCTACGAACGCCAGAATGCATAAAATTGACCTAAACGTCTCCTTTTCCTATTCTGAGTCGATTCTGCATGCTTTAAGTGTGTTTGGTGGCTCAGAACCATCAAAAAACGTTGAAATATAGTTCAAATTCAATAAAAATCGACAAAAATACAGTTTCTAGCTAAAATTTGATGGTTTCGTTGCACTTTCCGAGCCCGTAGGGTATCTGAGTGGCTTAAAAGTAGAAGAAAACACTTCAAAAGTGACGTTTCTGAAGAATTTTAACAGTTTTCTTGTATCTACGAACGCCAGAATGAATAAAATTGACCTACACGTCTCCTTTTCCTATTCTGAGTCGATTCTGCATGCTTTAAGTGTGTTTGGTGGCTCAGAACCATCAAAAAACGTTGAAATATAGTTCAAATTCAATAAAAATCGACAAAAATACAGTTTCTAGCTAAAATTTGATGGTTTCGTTGCACTTTCCGAGCCCGTAGGGTATCTGAGTGGCTTAAAAGTACAAGAAAACACTTCAAAAGTGACGTTTCTGAAGAATTTTAACAGTTTTCTTGTATCTACGAACGCCAGAATGCATAAAATTGACCTAAACGTCTCCTTTTCCTATTCTGAGTCGATTCTGCATGCTTTAAGTGTGTTTGGTGGCTCAGAACCATCAAAAAACGTTGAAATATAGTTCAAATTCAATAAAAATCGACAAAAATACAGTTTCTAGCTAAAATTTGATGGTTTCGTTGCACTTTCCGAGCCCGTAGGGTATCTGAGTGGCTTAAAAGAACAAGAAAACACTTCAAAAGTGACGTTTCTGAAGAATCTTAACAGTTTTCTTGTATCTACGAACGCCAGAATGCATAAAATTGACCTAAACGCCTCCTTTTCCAATTCTGAGTCGATTCTGCATGCTTTAAGTGTGTTTGGTGGCTCAGAACCATCAAAAAACTTTGAAATATATTTCAAATTCAATAAAAATCGACAAAAATACAGTTTCTAGCTAAAATTTGATGGTTTCGTTGCACTTTCCGAGCCCGTAGGGTATCTGAGTGGCTTAAAAGTACAAGAAAACACTTCAAAAGTGACGTTTCTGAAGAATTTTAACAGTTTTCTTGTATCTACGAACGCCAGAATGCATAAAATTGACCTAAACGTCTCCTTTTCCTATTCTGAGTCGATTCTGCATGCTTTAAGTGTGTTTGGTGGCTCAGAACCATCAAAAGACGTTGAAATATAGTTCAAATTCAATAAAAATCGACAAAAATTCAGTTTCTAGCTAAAATTTGATGGTTTCGTTGCACTTTCCGAGCCCGTAGGGTATCTGAGTGGCTTAAAAGTACAAGAAAACACTTCAAAGGTGACGTTTCTGAAGAATTTTAACAGTTTTCTTGTATCTACGAACGCCAGAATGCATAAAATTGACCTAAACGTCTCCTTTTCCTATTCTGAGTCGATTCTGCATGCTTTAAGTGTGTTTGTTGGCTCAGAACCATCAAAAAACGTTGAAATATAGTTCAAATTCAATAAAAATCGACAAAAATACAGTTTCTAGCTAAAATTTGATGGTTTCGTTGCACTTTCCGAGCCCGTAGGGTATCTGAGTGGCTTAAAAGTACAAGAAAACACTTCAAAAGTGACGTTTCTGAAGAATTTTAACAGTTTTCTTGTATCTACGAACGCCAGAATGCATAAAATTGACCTAAACGTCTCCTTTTCCTATTCTGAGTCGATTCTGCATGCTTTAAGTTTGTTTGGTGGCTCAGAACCATCAAAAAACGTTGAAATATAGTTCAAATTCAATAAAAATCGACAAAAATACAGTTTCTAGCTAAAATTTGATGGTTTCGTTGCACTTTCCGAGCCCGTAGGGTATCTGAGTGGCTTAAAAGTACAAGAAAACACTTCAAAAGTGACGTTTCTGAAGAATTTTAACAGTTTTCTTGTATCTACGAACGCCAGAATGCATAAAATTGACCTAAACGTCTCCTTTTCCTATTCTGAGTCGATTCTGCATGCTTTAAGTGTGTTTGGTGGCTCAGAACCATCAAAAAACGTTGAAATATAGTTCAAATTCAATAAAAATCGACAAAAATACAGTTTCTAGCTAAAATTTGATGGTTTCGTTGCACTTTCCGAGCCCGTAGGGTATCTGAGTGGCTTAAAAGTACAAGAAAACACTTCAAAAGTGACGTTTCTGAAGAATTTTAACAGTTTTCTTGTATCTACGAACGCCAGAATGCATAAAATTGACCTAAACGTCTCCTTTTCCTATTCTGAGTCGATTCTGCATGCTTTAAGTGTGTTTGGTGGCTCAGAACCATCAAAAAACGTTGAAATATAGTTCAAATTCAATAAAAATCGACAAAAATACAGTTTCTAGCTAAAATTTGATGGTTTCGTTGCACTTTCCGAGCCCGTAGGGTATCTGAGTGGCTTAAAAGTACAAGAAAACACTTCAAAAGTGACGTTTCTGAAGAATTTTAACAGTTTTATTGTATCTACGAACGCCAGAATGCATAAAATTGACCTAAACGTCTCCTTTTCCTATTCTGAGTCGATTCTGCATGCTTTAAGTGTGTTTGGTGGCTCAGA
>NW_026972907.1:0-49614 GCF_036711695.1 Zophobas morio
ATTCTGCATGCTTTAGGTGGTACCGCGTCAATTCGTCGTGCACAATTCGTCGCGCGACAATTGATCGCAAACAACTGATCGCAGCGTCAATTGGTCGCAGCGACAACTGGTCGCAACGACAACTGGTCGCAGTCACAATTGATCGCAACACAATTCGTCGCAAGTACAACTGGTCGCATGCGACAATTGATCGCAGGCGAAAAATAATAGCGTTTATAGAGAAATAAGTAATTGTTATGAATGAGGAAAATAAATTAATGTGCTATATTTTCAAAATTTTCATTATTTCTAAAAAAAGTGCCAAAATAAATACATACGAGTTCCATAAAAACGGTAACTATTAGGCTCAGTTCCGACTAAACCAAAGTGCAAAAAAGTGAAAATATTGTAAAATATTTTTTTTAATGCTGACACATCTCGTCGGTATGCTACTGTAATGTTCATTTGGATTATTCGTCTTATTGATTAGACGCTCAAGTAAGTGATTCAAGCTTTTCTTCTCACAAGTTTAAAGTTTGTCAATTTAAACGAGTGAAAAAAATAGCTTTCAAAACGTGTTGGACGTCATTTTTCTTTAATAAAAAATGGTTTTAAAATTATTACAACTGTCAAATTAAAAAGTTATAGATAAATCGTGAAAAACTCTCGTTACAGTTTTAAGTGAAAAAGTATTATTTTCATTACGTTTGTTAGTTTAAAAAATTAAATATATACCTATATTTTTTAATAAATTTGCTGCGTAAAAGGAATTTTTAGAAATAATTTTCACGTCATTAATCGGTTGCAAAAGATCAAGAGGCACTCGAAGCAAGCCCTGACAAACTTATTAGCGGCGCCAGCGGAGATCTCCAATTGGCTGCGGTACCACCATGGACACTCGCGTAACCTCCTTTTCCAGAATTGTCAAAATGACATTGCCAAACTCAAAGCAATCATGAATTAAGCATTTCATTTTAAATTCTGTTAGTATCAAGTGGTACATGGTATTCGTATTTTGGGTTGCGTAAAAATAATTTTCAGAAATAATTTTCTCGTGATTAACCCTGTATATGTATTTTTTACACCCACATATGGTACAACTGGTAACACAAAATTATTCTTGACGCTCTAACAAAAGTTTTTGCAATATATATTTACAATACACGTAAACCTTTCTCAAACCCTGTAAAAGATCCGTTGCAATTTACAAGGTATTAAAATAAGTATTATATATCCGTCCAGTGGAATTTATATTCGCTGCATATGGATACTCTAGATGTACTATTATTATTCTGTATCAAAATGTGTTAAAATTTAAAGGTTGTTAAAAATATGATTTTTTAAATAACTGTAATCTAGTTAAGAACAATAAACACTTGTTTTTATGTTGAGTACTTATTATAATGAAGCTAGTTCCTATAATATAATAGGTAAAATAAGAAACGAGATAAATAGAAACAATCTCTTAAAAAAAAATAACCAAAATGACAATTTATTAATAAAAAATCTTATGTAACAAGGTGTTTACGCTCGTATTTTTTAATTTTTAAAGTGCAACTACAAACTTCGTCACTTATCTATATTCAAATTGTTTTTAATTCGATATTTACACCTTACCTGGTTGCTAAATTTATTGCAACTTAAAATTCAGAATACAAAATATTTAGTTTTAATAAAAGAAAATACTTCCCGATGAATTTTACCTTGCGATCAATTGACGCTGCGATAAATTTACGTACGATCTATTGTCGCTGCGATCAATTTACGTGCAATCAATTGTCGCTGCGATCAATTGTCGCCGCGATCAATTGTCGCGTGCGACCAATTGTGCTGCGACGAGTTGCTTGCGATCAATTGTCGCGCGATCAATTGTTTGCGACCAATTGCCGTAGAATCGCTTTAAGTGTGTTTGGTGGCTCAGAACCATCAAAAATCGTTGAAATATAGTTCAAATTCAATAAAAATCGACCAAAATACAGTTTCTAGATAAAATTTTATGGTTTTGTTGCACTTTCCGAGCCCGTCGGGTATCTGAGTGGCTTAAAAGTACAAGAAAACACTTCAAAAGTGACGTTTCTGAAGAATTTTAACAGTTTTCTTGTATCTACGAACGCCAGAATGCATAAAATTGACCTAAACGTCTCCTTTTTCTATTCTGAGTCGATTCTGCATGCTTTAAGTGTGTTTGGTGGCTCAGAACCATCAAAAATCGTTGAAATATAGTTCAAATTCAATAAAAATCGACAAAAATACAGTTTCTAGCTAAAATTTTATGGTTTCGTTGCACTTTCCGAGCCCATAGGGTATCTGAGTGGCTTAAAAGTACAAGAAAACACTTCAAAAGTGACGTTTCTGAAGAATTTTAACAGTTTTCTTGTATCTACGAACGCCAGAATGCATAAAATTGACCTAAACGTCTCCTTTTCCTATTCTGAGTCGATTCTGCATGCTTTAAGTGTGTTTGGTGGCTCAGAACCATCAAAAATCGTTGAAATATAGTTCAAATTCAATAAAAATCGACAAAAATACAGTTTCTAGCTAAAATTTGATGGTTTCGTTGCACTTTCCGAGCCCATTGGGTATCTGAGTGGCTTAAAAGTACAAGAAAACACTTCAAAAGTGACGTTTCTGAAGAATTTTAACAGCTTTCTTGTATCTACGTACGCCAGAATGCATAAAATTGACCTAAACGTCTCCTTTTCCTATTCTGAGTCGATTCTGCATGCTTTAAGTGTGTTTGGTGGCTCAGAACCATCAAAAATCGTTGAAATATAGTTCAAATTCAATAAAAATCGACAAAAATACAGTTCCTAGCTAAAATTTGATGGTTTCGTTGCATTTTCCGAGCCCGTAGGGTATCTGAGTGGCTTAAAAGTACAAGAAAACACTTCAAAAGTGACGTTTCTGAAGAATTTTAACAGTTTTCTTGTATCTACGAACGCCAGAATGCATAAAATTGACCTAAACGTCTCCTTTTCCTATTCTGAGTCGATTCTGCATGCTTTAAGTGTGTTTGGTGGCTCAGAACCATCAAAAATCGTTGAAATATAGTTCAAATTCAATAAAAATCGACAAAAATACAGTTTCTAGCTAAAATTTGATGGTTTCGTTGCACTTTCCGAGCTAGTAGGGTATCTGAGTGGCTTAAAAGTACAAGAAAACACTTCAAAAGTGACGTTTCTGAAGAATTTTAACAGTTTTCTTGTATCTACGAACGCCAGAATGCATAAAATTGACCTAAACGTCTCCTTTTCCTATTCTGAGTCGATTCTGCATGCTTTAAGTGTGTTTGGTGGCTCAGAACCATCAAAAATCGTTGAAATATAGTTCAAATTCAATAAAAATCGACAAAAATACAGTTTCTAGCTAAAATTTGATGGTTTCGTTGCACTTTCCGAGCCCGTAGGGTATCTGAGTGGCTTAAAAGTACAAGAAAACAATTCAAAAGTGACGTTTCTGAATAATTTTAACAGTTTTCTTGTATCTACGAACGCCAGAATGCATAAAATTGATCTAAACGTCTCATTTTCCTATTCTGAGTCGATTCTGCATGCCTTAAGTGTGTTTGGTGGCTCAGAACCATCAAAAATCGTTGAAATATAATTCAAATTCAATAAAAATCGACAAAAATACAGTTTCTAGCTAAAATTTTATGGTTTCGTTGCACTTTCCGAGCCCGTAGGGTATCTGAGTGGCTTAAAAGTACAAGAAAACACTTCAAAAGTGACGTTTCTGAAGAATTTTAACAGTTTTCTTGTATCTACGAACGCCAGAATGCATAAAATTGACCTAAACGTCTCCTTTTCCTATTCTGAGTCGATTCTGCATGCTTTAAGTGTGTTTGGTGGCTCAGAACCATCAAAAATCGTTGAAATATAGTTCAAATTCAATAAAAATCGACAAAAATACAGTTTCTAGCTAAAATTTGATGGTTTCGTTGCACTTTCCGAGCCCGCAGGGTATCTGAGTGGCTTAAAAGTACAAGAAAATACTTCAAAAGTGCCGTTTCTGAAGAATTTTAACAGTTTTCTTGTATCTACGAACGCCAGAATGCATAAAATTGACCTAAACGTCTCCTTTTCCTATTCTGAGTCGATTCTGCATGCTTTAAGTGTGTTTGGTGGCTCAGAACCATCAAAAATCGTTGGAATATAGTTCAAATTCAATAAAAATCGACAAAAATACAGTTTCTAGCTAAAATTTGATGGTTTCGTTGCACTTTCCGAGCCCGTAGGGTATCTGAGTGGCTTAAAAGTACAAGAAAATTCTTCAAAAGTGACGTTTCTGAAGAATTTTAACAGTTTTCTTGTATCTACGAACGCCAGAATGCATAAAATTGACCTAAACGTCTCCTTTTCCTATTCTGAGTCGATTCTGTATGCTTTAAGTGTGTTTGGTGGCTCAGAACCATCAAAAATCGTTGAAATATAGTTCAAATTCAATAAAAATCGACAAAAATACAGTTTCTAGCTAAAATTTGATGGTTTCGTTGCACTTTCCGAGCCCGTAGGGTATCTGAGTGGCTTAAAAGTACAAGAAAACACTTCAAAAGTGACGTTTCTGAAGAATTTTAACAGTTTTCTTGTATCTACGAACGTCAGAATGCATAAAATTGACCTAAACGTCTCCTTTTCCTATTCTGAGTCGATTCTGCATGCTTTAAGTGTGTTTGGTGGCTCAGAACCATCAAAAATCGTTGGAATATGGTTCAAATTCAATAAAAATCGACAAAAATACAGTTTCTAGCTAAAATTTGATGGTTTCGTTGCACTTTCCGAGCCCGTAGGGTATCTGAGTGGCTTAAAAGTACAAGAAAACACTTCAAAATTGACGTTTCTGAAGAATTTTAACAGTTTTCTTGTATCTACGAACGCCAGAATGCATAAATTGACCTAAACGTCTCCTTTTCCTATTCTGAGTCGATTCTGCATGCTTTAAGTGTGTTTGGTGGCTCAGAACCATCAAAAATCGTTGAAATATAGTTCAAATTCAATAAAAATCGACAAAAATACAGTTTCTAGCTAAAATTTGATGGTTTCGTTGCACTTTCCGAGCCCGTAGGGTATCTGAGTGGCTTAAAAGTACAAGAAAACAATTCAAAAGTGACGTTTCTGAATAATTTTAACAGTTTTCTTGTATCTACGAACGCCAGAATGCATAAAATTGATCTAAACGTCTCATTTTCCTATTCTGAGTCGATTCTGCATGCCTTAAGTGTGTTTGGTGGCTCAGAACCATCAAAAATCGTTGAAATATAATTCAAATTCAATAAAAATCGACAAAAATACAGTTTCTAGCTAAAATTTTATGGTTTCGTTGCACTTTCCGAGCCCGTAGGGTATCTGAGTGGCTTAAAAGTACAAGAAAACACTTCAAAAGTGACGTTTCTGAAGAATTTTAACAGTTTTCTTGTATCTACGAACGCCAGAATGCATAAAATTGACCTAAACGTCTCCTTTTCGTATTCTGAGTCGATTCTGCATGCTTTAAGTGTGTTTGGTGGCTCAGAACCATCAAAAATCGTTGAAATATAGTTCAAATGCAATAAAAATCGACAAAAATACAGTTTCTAGCTAAAATTTGATGGTTTCGTTGCACTTTCCGAGCCCGTAGGGTATCTGAGTGGCTTAAAAGTACAAGAAAACACTTCAAAAGTGACGTTTCTGAAGAATTTTAACAGTTTTCTTGTATCTACGAACGCCAGAATGCATAAAATTGACCTAAACGTCTCCTTTTCGTATTCTGAGTCGGTTCTGCATGCTTTAAGTGTGTTTGGTGGCTCAGAACCATCAAAAATCGTTGAAATATAGTTCAAATGCAATAAAAATCGACAAAAATACAGTTTCTAGCTAAAATTTTATGGTTGCGTTGCACTTTCCGAGCCCGTAGGGTATCTGAGTGGCTTAAAAGTACAAGAAAACACTTCAAAAGTGACGTTTCTGAAGAATTTTAACAGTTTTCTTGTATCTACAAACGTCAGAATGCATAAAATTGACCTAAACGTCTCCTTTTCCTATTCTGAGTCGATTCTGCATGCTTTAAGTGTGTTTGGTGGCTCAGAACCATCAAAAATCGTTGAAATATAGTTCAAATTCAATAAAAATCGACCAAAATACAGTTTCTAGATAAAATTTTATGGTTTCGTTGCACTTTCCGAGCCCGTCGGGTATCTGAGTGGCTTAAAAGTACAAGAAAACACTTCAAAAGTGACGTTTCTGAAGAATTTTAACAGTTTTCTTGTATCTACGAACGCCAGAATGCATAAAATTTACCTAAACGTCTCCTTTTCCTTTTCTGAGTCGATTCTGCATGCTTTAAGTGTGTTTGGTGGCTCAGAACCATCAAAAATCGTTGAAATATAGTTCAAATTCAATAAAAATCGACAAAAATACAGTTTCTAGCTAAAATTTTATGGTTTCGTTGCACTTTCCGAGCCCGTAGGGTATCTGAGTGGCTTAAAAGTACAAGAAAACACTTCAAAAGTGACGTTTCTGAAGAATTTTAACAGTTTTCTTGTATCTACGAACGCCAGAATGCATAAAATTGACCTAAACGTCTCCTTTTCCTATTCTGAGTCGATTCTGTATGCTTTAAGTGTGTTTGGTGGCTCAGATCCATCAAAAATCGTTGAAATATAGTTCAAATTCAATAAAAATCGACAAAAATACAGTTTCTAGCTAAAATTTGATGGTTTCGTTGCACTTTCCGAGCCCGTAGGGTATCTGAGTGGCTTAAAAGTACAAGAAAACACTTCAAAAGTGACGTTTCTGAAGAATTTTAACAGTTTTCTTGTATCTACGAACGTCAGAATGCATAAAATTGACCTAAACGTCTCCTTTTCCTATTCTGAGTCGATTCTGCATGCTTTAAGTGTGTTTGGTGGCTCAGAACCATCAAAAATCGTTGGAATATGGTTCAAATTCAATAAAAATCGACAAAAATACAATTTCTAGCTAAAATTTGATGGTTTCGTTGCACTTTCCGAGCCCGTAGGGTATCTGAGTGGCTTAAAAGTACAAGAAAACACTTCAAAAGTGACGTTTCTGAAGAATTTTAACAGTTTTCTTGTATCTACGAACGCCAGAATGCATAAAATTGACCTAAACGTCTCCTTTTCCTATTCTGAGTCGATTTTGCATGCTTTAAGTGTGTTTGGTGGCTCAGAACCATCAAAAATCGTTGAAATACATTTCAAATTCAATAAAAATCGACAAAAATACAGTTTCTAGCTAAAATTTGATGGTTTCGTTGCACTTTCCGAGCCCGTAGGTTATCTGAGTGGCTTAAAGGTACAAGAAAACACTTCAAAAGTGACGTTTCTGAAGAATTTTAATAGTTTTCTTGTATCTACAAACGTCAGAATGCATAAAATTGACCTAAACGTCTCCTTTTCCTATTCTGAGTCGATTCTGCATGCTTTAAGTGTGTTTGGTGGCTCAGAACCATCAAAAATCGTTGAAATATAGTTCAAATTCAATAAAAATCGACAAAAATACAGTTTCTAGCTAAGATTTGATGGTTTCGTTGCACTTTCCGAGCCCGTAGGGTATCTGAGTGGCTTAAAAGTACAAGAAAACACTTCAAAAGTGACGTTTCTGAAGAATTTTAACAGTTTTCTTGTATCTACGAACGCCAGAATGCATAAAATTGACCTAAACGTCTCCTTTTCCTATTCTGAGTCGATTCTGCATGCTTTAAGTGTGTTTGGTGGCTCAGAACCATCAAAAATCGTTGAAATATAGTTCAAATGCAATAAAAATCGACAAAAATACAGTTTCTAGCTAAAATTTGATGGTTTCGTTGCACTTTCCGAGCCCATAGGGTATCTGAGTGGCTTAAAAGTACAAGAAAACACTTCAAAAGTGACGTTTCTGAAGAATTTTAACAGCTTTCTTGTATCTACGTACGCCAGAATGCATAAAATTGACCTAAACGTCTCCTTTTCCTATTCTGAGTCGATTCTGCATGCTTTAAGTGTGTTTGGTGGCTCAGAACCATCAAAAATCGTTGAAATATAGTTCAAATTCAATAAAAATCGACAAAAATACAGTTCCTAGCTAAAATTTGATGGTTTCGTTGCACCTTCCGAGCCCGTAGGGTATCTGAGTGGCTTAAAAGTACAAGAAAACACTTCAAAAGTGACGTTTCTGAAGAATTTTAACGGTTTTCTTGTATCTACGAACGCCAGAATGCATAAAATTGACCTAAACGTCTCCTTTTCCTATTCTGAGTCGATTCTGCATGCTTTAAGTGTGTTTGGTGGTTCAGAACCATCAAAAATCGTTGAAATATAGTTCAAATTCAATAAAAACCGACAAAAATACAGTTTCTAGCTAAAATTTGATGGTTTCCTTGCACTTACCGAGCAAGTAGGGTATCTTAGTGGCTTAAAAGTACAAGAAAACACTTCAAAACTGACGTTTCTGAAGAATTTTAACAGTTTTCTTGTATCTACGAACGCCAGAATGCATAAAATTGACCTAAACGTCTCCTTTTCGTATTCTGAGTCGATTCTGCATGCTTTAAGTGTGTTTGGTGGCTCAGAACCATCAAAAATCGTTGAAATATAGTTCAAATTCAATAAAAATCGACAAAAATACAGTTTCTAGCTAAAATTTAATGGTTTCGTTGCACTTTCCGAGCCCGTCGGGTATCTGAGTGGCTTAAAAGTACAAGAAAACACTTCAAAAGTGACGTTTCTGAAGAATTTTAACAGTTTTCTTGTATCTACGAACGCCAGAATGCATAAAATTGACCTAAACGTCTCCTTTTCCTATTCTGAGTCGATTCTGCATGTTTTAAGTGTGTTTGGTGGCTCAGAACCATCAAAAATCGTTAAAATATAGTTCAAATTCAATAAAAATCGACAAAAATACAGTTTCTGGCTAAAATTTGATGGTTTCGTTGCACTTTCCGAGCCCGTAGGGTATCTGAGTGGCTTAAAAGTACAAGAAAACACTTCAAAAGTGACGTTTCTGAAGAGTTTTAACAGTTTTCTTGTATCTACGAACGCCAGAATGCATAAAATTGACCTAAACGTCTCCTTTTCCTATTCTGAGTCGATTCTGCATGCTTTAAGTGTGTTTGGTGGTTCAGAACCATCAAAAATCGTTGAAATATAGTTCAAATTCAATAAAAATCGACAAAAATACAGTTTCTAGCTAAAATTTGATGGTTTCGTTGCACTTTCCGAGCTAGTAGGGTATCTGAGTGGCTTAAAAGTACAAGAAAACACTTCAAAAGTGACGTTTCTGAAGAATTTTAACAGTTTTCTTGTATCTACGAACGCCAGAATGCATAAAATTGACCTAAACGTCTCCTTTTCCTATTCCGAGTCGATTCTGCATGCTTTAAGTGTGTTTGGTGGCTCAGAACCATCAAAAATCGTTGAAATATAGTTCAAATTCAATAAAAATCGACAAAAATACAGTTTCTAGCTAAAATTTGATGGTTTCGTTGCACTTTCCGAGCCCGTAGGGTATCTGAGTGGCTTAAAAGTACAAGAAAACAATTCAAAAGTGACGTTTCTGAATAATTTTAACAGTTTTCTTGTATCTACGAACGCCAGAATGCATAAAATTGATCTAAACGTCTCATTTTCCTATTCTGAGTCGATTCTGCATGCTTTAAGTGTGTTTGGTGGCTCAGAACCATCAAAAATCGTTGAAATATAATTCAAATTCAATAAAAATCGACAAAAATACAGTTTCTAGCTAAAATTTTATGGTTTCGTTGCACTTTCCGAGCCCGTTGGGTATCTGAGTGGCTTAAAATTACAAGAAAACACTTCAAAAGTGACGTTTCTGAAGAATTTTAACAGTTTTCTTGTATCTACGAACGCCAGAATGCATAAAATTGACCTAAACGTCTCCTTTTCCTATTCTGAGTCGATTCTGCATGCTTTAAGTGTGTTTGGTGGCTCAGAACCATCAAAAATCGTTGAAATATAGTTCAAATTCAATAAAAATCGACAAAAATACAGTTTATAGCTAAAATTTGATGGTTTCCTTGCACTTACCGAGCCCGTAGGGTATCTTAGT
Source organism: Zophobas morio (assembly GCF_036711695.1). NCBI lineage: Eukaryota > Metazoa > Arthropoda > Insecta > Coleoptera > Tenebrionidae > Zophobas > Zophobas morio. Next base: position 10,020 of record NW_026972907.1, read on the forward strand.
GGCTTAAAAGTACAAGAAAACACTTCAAAAGTGACGTTTCTGAAGAATTTTAACAGTTTTCTTGTATCTACGAACGCCAGAATGCATAAAATTGACCTAAACGTCTCCTTTTCCTATTCTGAGTCGATTCTGCATGCTTTAAGTGTGTTTGGTGGCTCAGAACCATCAAAAATCGTTGAAATATAGTTCAAATTCAATAAAAATCGACAAAAATACAGTTTCTAGCTAAAATTTGATGGTTTCGTTGCACTTTCCGAGCCCGTAGGGTATCTGAGGGGCTATAAAGTACAAGAAAACACTTCAAAAGTGACGTTTCTGAAGAATTTTAACAGTTTCCTTGTATCTACGAACGCCAGAATGCATAAAATTGACCTAAACGTCTCCTTTTCCTATTCTGAGTCGATTCTGCATGCTTTAAGTGTGTTTGGTGGCTCAGAACCATCAAAAATCGTTGAAATATAGTTCAAATTCAATAAAAATCGACAAAAATACAGTTTCTAGCTAAAATTTGATGGTTTCGTTGCACTTACCGAGCCCGTAGTGTATCTGAGTGGCTTAAAAGTACAAGAAAACACTTCAAAAGTGACGTTTCTGAAGAATTTTAACAGTTTTCTTGTATCTACGAACGCCAGAATGCATAAAATTGACCTAAACGTCTCGTTTTCGTATTCTGAGTCGATTCTGCATGCTTTAAGTGTGTTTGGTGGCTCAGAACCATCAAAAATCGTTGAAATATAGTTCAAATTCAATAAAAATCGACAAAAATACAGTTTCTGGCTAAAATTTGATGGTTTCGTTGCACTTTCCGAGCCCGTAGGGTATCTGAGTGGCTTAAAAGTACAAGAAAACACTTCAAAAGTGACGTTTCTGAAGAGTTTTAACAGTTTTCTTGTATCTACGAACGCCAGAATGCATAAAATTGACCTAAACGTCTCCTTTTCCTATTCTGAGTCGATTCTGCATGCTTTAAGTGTGTTTGGTGGCTCAGAACCATCAAAAATCGTTGAAATATAGTTCAAATTCAATAAAAATCGACAAAAATACAGTTTCTAGCTAAAATTTGATGGTTTCGTTGCACTTACCGAGCCCGTAGGGTATCTGAGTGGCTTAAAAGTACAAGAAAACACTTCAAAAGTGACGTTTCTGAAGAATTTTAACAGTTTTCTTGTATCTACGAACGCCAGAATGCATAAAATTGACCTAAACGTCTCGTTTTCGTATTCTGAGTCGATTCTGCATGCTTTAAGTGTGTTTGGTGGCTCAGAACCATCAAAAATCGTTGAAATATAGTTCAAATTCAATAAAAATCGACAAAAATACAGTTTCTAGCTAAAATTTGATGGTTTCGTTGCACTTTCCGAGCGCCCGTAGGGTATCTGAGTGGCTTAAAAGTACAAGAAAACACTTCAAAAGTGACGTTTCTGAAGAATTTTAACAGTTTTCTAGTATCTACGAACGCCAGAATGCATAAAATTGACCTAAACGTCTCCTTTTCCTATTCTGAGTCGATTCTGCATGCTTTAAGTGTGTTTGGTGGCTCAGAACCATCAAAAATCGTTGAAATATAGTTCAAATTCAATAAAAATCGACAAAAATACAGTTTCTAGCTAAAATTTGATGGTTTCGTTGCACTTTCCGAGCCCGTAGGGTATCTGAGTGGCTTAAAAGTACAAGAAAACACTTCAAAAGTGACGTTTCTGAAGAATTTTAACAGTTTTCTTGTATCTACGAACGCCAGAATGCATGAAATTGACCTAAACGTCTCCTTTTCCTATTCTGATTCGATTCTGCATGCTTTAAGTGTGTTTGGTGGCTCAGAACCATCAAAAATCGTTGAAATATAGTTCAAATTCAATAAAACTCGACAAAAATACAGTTTCTAGCTAAAATTTGATGGTTTCGTTGCACTTTCCGAGCCCGTAGGGTATCGGAGTGGCTTAAAAGTACAAGAAAACACTTCAAAAGTGACGTTTCTTAAGAATTTAACAGTTTTCTTGTATCTACGAACGCCAGAATGCATAAATTTGACCTAAACGTCTCCTTTTCCTATTCTGAGTCGATTCTGCATGCTTTAAGTGTGTTTGGTGGCTCAGAACCATCAAAAATCGTTGAAATATAGTTCAAGTTCAATAAAAATCGACAAAAATACAGTTTATAGCTAAAATTTGATGGTTTCGTTGCACTTTCCGAGCCCGTAGGGTATCTGAGTGGCTTAAAAGTACAAGAAAACACTTGAAAAGTGACGTTTCTGAAGAATTTTAACAGTTTTCTTGTATCTACGAACGCCAGAATGCATAAAATTGACCTAAACGTCTCCTTTTCCTATTCTGAGTCGATTCTGCATGCTTTAAGTGTGTTTGGTGGCTCAGAACCATCAAAAATCGTTGAAATATAGTTCAAATTCAATAAAAATCGAAAAAATACAGTTTCTAGCTAAAATTTGATGGTTTCGTTGCACTTTCCGAGCCCGTAGGATATCTGAGTGGCTTAAAAGTACAAAAAAAGACTTGAAAAGTGACGTTTCTGAAGAATTTTAACAGTTTTCTTGTATCTACGAACGCCAGAATGCATAAAATTGACCTAAACGTCTCCTTTTCCTATTCTGAGTCGATTCTGCATGCTTTAAGTGTGTTTGGTGGCTCAGAACCATCAAAAATCGTTGAAATATAGTTCAAATTCAATAAAAATCGACAAAAATACAGTTTCTAGCTAAAATTTGATGGTTTCGTTGCACTTTCCGAGCCCGTAGGGTATCTGAGTGGCTTAAAAGTACAAGAAAACACTTGAAAAGTGACGTTTCTGAAGAATTTTAACAGTTTTCTTGTATCAACGAACTCCAGAATGCATAAAATTGACCTAAACGTCTCCTTTTCCTATTCTGAGTCGATTCTGCATGCTTTAAGTGTGTTTGGTGGCTCACAACCATCAAAAATCGTTGAAATATAGTTCAAATTCAATAAAAATCGACAAAAATACAGTTTCTAGCTAAAATTTGATGGTTTCGTTGCACTTTCCGAGCCCGTAGGGTATCTGAGTGGCTTAAAATTACAAGAAAACACTTGAAAAGTGACGTTTCTGAAGAATTTTAACAGTTTTCTTGTATCTACGAACGCCAGAATGCATAAAATTGACCTAAACGTCTCCTTTTCCTATTCTGAGTCGATTCTGCATGCTTTAAGTGTGTTTGGTGGCTCAGAACCATCAAAAATCGTTGAAATATAGTTCAAATTCAATAAAAATCGAATAAAATACAGTTTCTAGCTAAAATTTGATGGTTTCGTTGCACTTTCCGAGCCCGTAGGGTATCTGAGTGGCTTAAAAGTACAAGAAAACACTTCAAAAGTGACGTTTCTGAAGAATTTTAACAATTTTCTTGTATCTACTAACGCCAGAATGCATAAAATTGACCTAAACGTCTCCTTTTCCTATTCTGAGTCGATTCTGCATGCTTTAAGTGTGTTTGGTGGCTCAGAACCATCAAAAATCGTTGAAATATAGTTCAAATTCAATAAAACTCGACAAAAATACAGTTTCTAGCTAAAATTTGATGGTTTCGTTGCACTTTCCGAGCCCGTAGGGTATCGGAGTGGCTTAAAAGTACAAGAAAACACTTCAAAAGTGACGTTTCTGAAGAATTTTAACAGTTTTCTTGTATCTACGAACGCCAGAATGCATAAATTTGACCTAAACGTCTCCTTTTCCTATTCTGAGTCGATTCTGCATGCTTTAAGTGTGTTTGGTGGCTCAGAACCATCAAAAATCGTTGAAATATAGTTCAAATTCAATAAAAATCGACAAAAATACAGTTTATAGCTAAAATTTGATGGTTTCGTTGCACTTTCCGAGCCCGTTGGGTATCTGAGTGGCTTAAAAGTACAAGAAAACACTTGAAAAGTGACGTTTCTGAAGAATTTTAACAGTTTTCTTGTATCTACGAACGCCAGAATGCATAAAATTGACCTAAACGTCTCCTTTTCCTATTCTGAGTCGATTCTGCATGCTTTAAGTGTGTTTGGTGGCTCAGAACCATCAAAAATCGTTGAAATATAGTTCAAATTCAATAAAAATCGAAAAAATACAGTTTCTAGCTAAAATTTGATGGTTTCGTTGCACTTTCCGAGCCCGTAGGATATCTGAGTGGCTTAAAAGTACAAAAAAAGACTTGAAAAGTGACGTTTCTGAAGAATTTTAACAGTTTTCTTGTATCTACGAACGCCAGAATGCATAAAATTGACCTAAACGTCTCCTTTTCCTATTCTGAGTCGATTCTGCATGCTTTAAGTGTGTTTGGTGGCTCAGAACCATCAAAAATCGTTGAAATATTGTTCAAATTCAATAAAAATCGACAAAAATACAGTTTCTAGCTAAAATTTGATGGTTTCGTTGCACTTTCCGAGCCCGTAGGGTATCTGAGTGGCTTAAAAGTACAAGAAAACACTTGAAAAGTGACGTTTCTGAAGAATTTTAACAGTTTTCTTGTATCTACGAACGCCAGAATGCATAAAATTGACCTAAACGTCTCCTTTTCCTATTCTGAGTCGATTCTGCATGCTTTAAGTGTGTTTGGTGGCTCAGAACCATCAAAAATCGTTGAAATATAGTTCAAATTCAATAAAAATCGACAAAAATACAGTTTCTAGCTAAAATTTGATGGTTTCGTTGCACTTTCCGAGCCCGTAGGCTATCTGAGTGGCTTAAAAGTACAAGAAAACACTTCAAAAGTGACGTTTCTGAAGAATTTTAACAGTTTTCTTGTATCTACGAACGCCAGAATGCATAAAATTGACCTAAACGTCTCCTTTTCCTATTCTGAGTCGATTCTGCATGCTTTAAGTGTGTTTGGTGGCTCAGAACCATCAAAAATCGTTGAAATATAGTTCAAATTCAATAAAAATCGACAAAAATACAGTTTCTAGCTAAAATTTGATGGTTTCGTTGCACTTTCCGAGCCCGTAGGTTATCTGAGTGGCTTAAAAGTACAAGAAAACACTTGAAAAGTGACGTTTCTGAAGAATTTTAACAGTTTTCTTGTATCTACGAACGCCAGAATGCATAAAATTGACCTAAACGTCTCCTTTTCCTATTCTGATTCGATTCTGCATGCTTTAAGTGTGTTTGGTGGCTCAGAACCATCAAAAATCGTTGAAATATAGTTCAAATTCAATAAAAATCGACAAAAATACAGTTTTTAGCTAAAATTTGATGGTTTCGTTGCACTTTCCGAGCCCGTAGGCTATCTGAGTGGCTTAAAAGTACAAGAAAACACTTCAAAAGTGACTTTTCTGAAGAATTTTAACAGTTTTCTTGTATCTACGAACGCCAGAATGCATAAAATTGACCTAAACATCTCCTTTTCCTATTCTGAGTCGATTCTGCATGCTTTAAGTGTGTTTGGTGGCTCAGAACCATCAAAAATCGTTGAAATATAGTTCAAATTCAATAAAAATCGACAAAAATACAGTTTCTAGCTAAAATTTGATGGTTTCGTTGCACTTTCCGAGCCCGTTGGGTATCTGAGTGGCTTAAAAGTACAAGAAAACACTTCAAAAGTGACGTTTCTGAAGAATTTTAACAGTTTTCTTGAATCTACGAACGCCAGAATGCATAAAATTGACCTAAACGTCTCCTTTTCCTATTCTGAGTCGATTCTGCATGCTTTAAGTGTGTTTGGTGGCTCAGAACCATCAAAAGTCGTTGAAATATAGTTCAATTCAATAAAAATCGACAAAAATACAGTTTCTAGCTAAAATTTGATGGTTTCGTTGCACTTTCCGAGCCCGTAGGGTATCTGAGTGGCTTAAAAGTACAAGAAAACACTTCAAAAGTGACGTTTCTGAAGAATTTTAACAGTTTTCTTGTATCTGCGAACGCCAGAATGCATAAAATTGACCTAAACGTCTCCTTTTCCTATTCTGAGTCGATTCTGCATGCTTTAAGTGTGTTTGGTGGCTCAGAACCATCAAAAATCGTTGAAATATAGTTCAAATTCAATAAAAATCGACAAAAATACAGTTTCTAGCTAAAATTTGATGGTTTCGTTGCACTTTCCGCGCCCGTTGGGTATCTGAGTGGCTTAAAAGTACATGAAAACACTTCAAAAGTGACGTTTCTGAAGAATTTTAACAGTTTTCTTGTATCTACGAACTCCAGAATGCATAAAATTGACCTAAACGTCTCCTTTTCCTATTCTGAGTCGATTCTGCATGCTTTAAGTGTGTTTGGTGGCTTAGAACCATCAAAAGTCGTTGAAATATCGTTCAAATTCAATAAAAATCGACAAAAATACAGTTTCTAGCTAAAATTTGATGGTTTCGTTGCACTTTCCGAGCCCGTAGGGTATCTGAGTGGCTTAAAAGTACAAGAAAACACTTCAAAAGTGACGTTTCTGAAGAATTTTAACAGTTTTCTTGTATCTACGAACGCCAGAATGCATAAAATTGACCTAAACGTCTCCTTTTCCTATTCTGAGTCGATTCTGCATGCTTTAAGTGTGTTTGGTGGCTCAGAACCATCAAAAATCGTTGAAATATAGTTCAAATTCAATAAAAATCGACAAAAATACAGTTTCTAGCTAAAATTTGATGGTTTCGTTGCACTTTCCGAGCCCGTTGGGTATCTGAGTGGCTTAAAAGTACAAGAAAACACTTCAAAAGTGACGTTTCTGAAGAATTTTAACAGTTTTCTTGTATCTACGAACGCCAGAATGCATAAAATTGACCTAAACGTCTCCTTTTCCTATTCTGAGTCGATTCTGCATGCTTTAAGTGTGTTTGGTGGCTCAGAACCATCAAAAATCGTTGAAATATAGTTCAAATTCAATAAAAATCGACAAAAATACAGTTTCTAGCTAAAATTTGATGGTTTCGTTGCACTTTCCGAGCCCGTAGGGTATCTGAGTGGCTTAAAAGTACAAGAAAACACTTCAAAAGTGACGTTTCTGAAGAATTTTAACAGTTTTCTTGTATCTACGAACACCAGAATGCATAAAATTAACCTAAACGTCTCCTTTTCCTATTCTGAGTCGATTCTGCATGCTTTAAGTGTGTTTGGTGGCTCAGAACCATCAAAAATCGTTGAAATATAGTTCAAATTCAATAAAAATCGACAAGAATACAGTTTATAGCTAAAATTTGATGGTTTCGTTGCACTTTCCGAGCCCGTAGGGTATCGGAGTGGCTTAAAAGTACAAGAAAACACTTCAAAAGTGACGTTTCTGAAGAATTTTAACAGCTTTCTTGTATCTACGTACGCCAGAATGCATAAAATTGACCTAAACGTCTCCTTTTCCTATTCTGAGTTGATTCTGCATGCTTTAAGTGTGTTTGGTGGCTCAGAACCATCAAAAATCGTTGAAATATAGTACAAATTCAATAAAAATCGACAAAAATACAGTTTCTAGCTAAAATTTGATGGTTTCGTTGCACTTTCCGAACCCGTTGGGTATCTGAGTGGCTTAAAAGTACAAGAAAACACTTGAAAAGTGACGTTTCTGAAGAATTTTAACAGTTTTCTTGTATCTACGAACGCCAGAATGCATAAAATTGATCTAAACGTCTCCTTTTCCTATTCTGAGTCGATTCTGCATGCTTTAAGTGTGTTTGGTGGCTCAGAACCATCAAAAATCGTTGAAATATAGTTCAAGTTCAATAAAAATCGACAAAAATACAGTTTCTAGCTAAAATTTGATGGTTTCGTTGCACTTTCCGAGCCCGTAGGGTATCTGAGTGGCTTAAAAGTACAAGAAAACACTTCAAAAGTGACGTTTCTGAAGAATTTTAACAGTTTTCTTGTATCTACGAACTCCAGAATGCATAAAATTAACCTAAACGTCTCCTTTTCCTATTCTGAGTCGATTCTGCATGCTTTAAGTGTGTTTGGTGGCTCAGAACCATCAAAAATCGTTGAAATATAGTTCAAATTCAATAAAAATCGACAAAAATACAGTTTCTAGCTAAAATTTGATGGTTTGGTTGCACTTTCCGAGCCCGTAGGTTATCTGAGTGGTTTAAAAGTACAAGAAAACACTTCAAAAGTGACGTTTCTGAAGAATTTTAACAGTTTTCTTGTATCTACGAACGCCAGAATGCATAAAATTGATCTAAACGTCTCCTTTTCCTATTCTGAGTCGATTCTGCATGCTTTAAGTGTGTTTGGTGGCTCAGAACCATCAAAAATCGTTGAAATATAGTTCAAATTCAATAAAAATAGACAAAAATACAGTTTATAGCTAAAATTTGATGGTTTCGTTGCACTTTCCGAGCCCGTAGGGTATCTGAGTGGCTTAAAAGTACAAGAAAACACTTCAAAAGTGACGTTTCTGAAGAATTTTAACAGTTTTCTTGTATCTACGAACGCCAGAATGCATAAAATTGACCTAAACGTCTCCTTTTCCTATTCTGAGTCGATTCTGCATGCTTTAAGTGTGTTTGGTGGCTCAGAACCATCAAAAATCGTTGAAATATAGTTCAAATTCAATAAAAATCGAAAAAATACAGTTTCTAGCTAAAATTTGATGGTTTCGTTGCACTTTCCGAGCCCGTTGGGTATGTGAGTGGCTTAAAAGTACAAGAAAACACTTCAAAAGTGACGTTTCTGAAGAATTTTAACAGTTTTCTTGTATCTACGAACGCCAGAATGCATAAAATGGACCTAAACGTCTCCTTTTCCTATTCTGAGTCGATTCTGCATGCTTTAAGTGTGTTTGGTGGCTCAGAACAAACAAAAATCGTTGAAATATAGTTCAAATTCAATAAAAATCGACAAAAATACAGTTTCTAGCTAAAATTTAATGGTTTCTTTGCACTTTCCGAGACCGTAGGGTATCTGAGTGGCTTAAAAGTACAAGAAAACACTTCAAAAGTGACGTTTCTGAAGAATTTTAACAGTTTTCTTGTATCTACGAACGCCAGAATGCATAAAATTGACCTAAACGTCTCCTTTTCCTATTCTGAGTCGATTCTGCATGCTTTAAGTGTGTTTGGTGGCTCAGAACCATCAAAAATCGTTGAAATATAGTTCAAATTCAATAAAAATCGACAAAAATACAGTTTCTAGCTAAAATTTGATGGTTTCGTTGCACTTTCCGAGCCCGTAGGGTATCTGAGTGGCTTAAAAGTACAAGAAAACACTTGAAAAGTGACGTTTCTGAAGAATTTTAACAGTTTTCTTGTATCTACGAACGCCAGAATGCATAAAATTGACCTAAACGTCTCCTTTTCCTATTCTGAGTCGATTCTGCGTGCTTTAAGTGTGTTTGGTGGCTCAGAACCATCAAAAATCGTTGAAATATAGTTCAAATTCAATAAAAATCGACAAAAATACAGTTTCTAGCTAAAATTTGATGGTTTCGTTGCACTTTCCGAGCCCGTAGGCTATCTGAGTGGCTTAAAAGTACAAGAAAACACTTCAAAAGTGACGTTTCTGAAGAATTTTAACAGTTTTCTTGTATCTACGAACGCCAGAATGCATAAAATTGACCTAAACATCTCCTTTTCCTATTCTGAGTCGATTCTGCATGCTTTAAGTGTGTTTGGTGGCTCAGAACCATCAAAAATCGTTGAAATATAGTTCAAATTCAATAAAAATCGACAAAAATACAGTTTCTAGCTAAAATTTGATGGTTTCGTTGCACTTTCCGAGCCCGTAGGGTATCTGAGTGGCTTAAAAGTACAAGAAAACACTTCAAAAGTGACGTTTCTGAAGAACTTTAACAGTTTTCTTGTATCTACGAACGCCAGAATGCATAAAATTGATTTAAACGTCTCCTTTTCCTATTCTGAGTCGATTCTGCATGCTTTAAGTGTGTTTGGTGGCTCAGAACCATCAAAAATCGTTGAAATATAGTTCAAATTAAAAAAAAATCGACAAAAATACAGTTTCTAGCTAAAATTTGATGGTTTCGTTGCACTTTCCGAGCCCGTAGGGTATCTGAATGGCTTAAAAGTACAAGAAAACACTTCAAAAGTGACGTTTCTGAAGAATTTTAACAGTTTTCTTGTATCTACGAACGCCAGAATGCATAAAATTGACCTAAACGTCTCCTTTTCCTATTCTGAGTCGATTCTGCATGCTTTAAGTGTGTTTGGTGGCTCAGAACCATCAAAAATCGTTGAAATATAGTTCAAATTCAATAAAAATCGAAATAATACAGTTTCTAGCTAAAATTTGATGGTTTCGTTGCACTTTCCGAGCCCGTAGGGTATCTGAGTGGCTCAAAAGTAAAAGAAAACACTTCAAAAGTGACGTTTCTGAAGAATTTTAACAGTTTTCTTGTATCTACGAACGCCAGAATGCATAAAATTGTCCTAAACGTCTCCTTTTCCTATTCTGAGTCGATTCTGGATGCTTTAAGATGCTTTAAGTGTGTTTGGTGGCTCAGAACAATCAAAAATCGTTGAAATATAGTTCAAATTCAATAAAAATCGACAAAAATACAGTTTCTAGCTAAAATTTAATGGTTTCTTTGCACTTTCCGAGACCGTAGGGTATCTGAGTGGCTTAAAAGTACAAGAAAACACTTCAAAAGTGACGTTTCTGAAGAATTTTAACAGTTTTCTTGTATCTACGAACGCCAGAATGCATAAAATTGACCTAAACGTCTCCTTTTCCTATTCTGAGTCGATTCTGCATGCTTTAAGTGTGTTTGGTGGCTCAGAACCATCAAAAATCGTTGAAATATAGTTCAAATTCAATAAAAATCGACAAAAATACAGTTTCTAGCTAAAATTTGATGGTTTCGTTGCACTTTCCGAGCCCGTAGGGTATCTGAGTGGCTTAAAAGTACAAGAAAACACTTCAAAAGTGACGTTTCTGAAGAATTTTAACAGTTTTCTTGTATCTACGAACGCCAGAATGCATAAAATTGACCTAAACGTCTCCTTTTCCTATTCTGAGTCGATTCTGCATGCTTTAAGTGTGTTTGGTGGCTCAGAACCATCAAAAATCGTTGAAATATAGTTCAAATTCAATAAAAATCGACAAAAATACAGTTTCTAGCTAAAATTTGATGGTTTCGTTGCACTTTCCGAGCCCGTAGGGTATCTGAGTGGCTTAAAAGTACAAGAAAACACTTCAAAAGTGACGTTTCTGAAGAATTTTAACAGTTTTCTTGTATCAACGAACGCCAGAATGCATAAAATTGACCTAAACGTCTCCTTTTCCTATTCTGAGTCGATTCTGCATGCTTTAAGTGTGTTTGGTGGCTCAGAACCATCAAAAATCGTTGAAATATAGTTCAAATTCAATAAAAATCGACAAAAATACAGTTTCTAGCAAAAATTTGATGGTTTCGTTGCACTTTCCGAGCCCGTAGGGTATCTGAGTGGCTTAAAAGTACAAGAAAACATTTCAAAAGTGACGTTTCTGAAGAATTTTAACAGTTTTCTTGTATCTACGAAAGCCAGAATGCATAAAATTGACCTAAACGTGTCCTTTTCCTATTCTGAGTCGATTCTGCATGCTTTAAGTGTGTTTGGTGGCTCAGAACCATCAAAAATCGTTGACATATAGTTCAAATTCAATAAAAATCGACAAAAATACAGTTTCTAGCTAAAATTTGATGGTTTCGTTGCACTTTCCGAGCCCGTGGGGTATCTGAGTGGCTTAAAAGTACAAGAAAACACTTCAAAAGTGACGTTTCTCAAGAATTTTAACAGTTTTCTTGTATCTACGAACGCCAGAATGGATAAAATTGACCTAAACGTCTCCTTTTCCTATTCTGAGACGATTCTGCATGCTTTAAGTGTGTTTGGTGGCTCAGAAACATCAAAAATCGTTGAAATATAGTTCAAATTCAATAAAAATCGACAAAAATACAGTTTCTAGCTAAAATTTGATGGTTTCGTTGCACTTTCCGAGCCCGTAGGGTATCTGAGTGGCTTAAAAGTACAAGAAAACACTTCAAAAGTGACGTTTCTGAAGAATTTTAACAGTTTTCTTGTATCTACGAACGCCAGAATGCATAAAATTGACCTAAACGTGTCCTTTTCCTATTCTGAGTCGATTCTGCATGCTTTAAGTGTGTTTGGTGGCTCAGAACCATCAAAAATCGTTGACATATAGTTCAAATTCAATAAAAATCGACAAAAATACAGTTTCTAGCTAAAATTTTATGGTTTCGTTGCACTTTCCGAGCCCGTAGGGTATCTGAGTGGCTTAAAAGTACAAGAAAAGACTTCAAAAGTGACGTTTCTGAAGAATTTTAACAGTTTTCTTGTATCTACGAACGCCAGAATGCATAAAATTGACCTAAACGTCTCCTTTTCCTATTCTGAGTCGATTCTGCATGCTTTATGTGTGTTTGGTGGCTCAGAACCATCAAAAATCGTTGAAATATAGTTCAAATTCAATAAAAATCGACAAAAATACAGTTTCTAGCTAAAATTTGATGGTTTCGTTGCACTTTCCGAGCCCGTAGGGTATCTGAGTGGCTTAAAAGTACAAGAAAACACTCCAAAAGTGACGTTTCTGAAGAATTTTAACAGTTTTCTTGTATCTACGAACGCCAGAATGCATAAAATTGACCTAAACGTCTCCTTTTCCTATTCAGAGTCGATTCTGCATGCTTTAAGTGTGTTTGGTGGCTCAGAATAATCAAAAATCGTTGAAATATAGTTCAATTTCAATAAAAATCGACAAAAATACAGTTTCCGGCTAAAATTTGATGGTTTCGTTGCACTTTCCGAACCCGTAGGGTATCTGAGTGGCTTAAAAGTACAAGAAAACACTTCAAAAGTGACGTTTCTGAAGAATTTTAACAGTTTTCTTGTATCTACGAACGCCAGAATGCATAAAATTGACCTAAACGTCTCCTTTTCCTATTCTGAGTCGATTCTGCATGCTTTAAGTGTGTTTGGTGGCTCAGAACCATCAAAAATCGTTGAAATATAGTTCAAATTCAATAAAAATCGACAAAAATACAGTTTCTTGCTAAAATTTGATGGTTTCGTTGCACTTTCCGAGCCCGTAGGGTATCTGAGTGGCTTAAAAGTACAAGAAAACAATTCAAAAGTGACGTTTCAGAAGAATTTTAACAGTTTTCTTCTATCTACGAACGCCAGAATGCATAAAATTGACCTAAACGTCTCCTTTTCCTATTCTGAGTCGATTCTGCATGCTTTAAGTGTGTTTGGTGGCCCAGAACCATCAAAAATCGTTGAAATATAGTTCAAATTCAATAAAAATCGACAAAAATACAGTTTCTAGCTAAAATTTGATGGTTTCGTTGCACTTTCCGAGCCCGTTGGGTATCTGAGTGGCTTAAAAGTACAAGAAAACACTTCAAAATTGACGTTTCTGAAGAATTTTAACAGTTTTCTTGTATCTACGAACGCCAGAATGCATAAAATTGACCTAAACGTGTCCTTTTCCTATTCTGAGTCGATTCTGCATGTTTTAAGTGTGTTTGGTGGCTCAGAACCATCAAAAATCGTTGACATATAGTTCAAATTCAATAAAAATCGACAAAAATACAGTTTCCAGCTAAAATTTGATGGTTTCGTTGCACTTTCTGAGCCCGTAGGGTATCTGAGTGGCTTAAAAGTACAAGAAAACACTTCAAAAGTGACGTTTCTCAAGAATTTTAACAGTTTTCTTGTATCTACGAACGCCAGAATGCATAAAATTGACCTAAACGTCTCCTTTTCCTATTCTGAGACGATTCTGCATGCTTTAAGTGTGTTTGGTGGCTCAGAACCATCAAAAATCGTTGAAATATAGTTCAAATTCAATAAAAATCGACAAAAATACAGTTTCTAGCTAAAATTTGATGGTTTCGTTGCACTTTCCGAGCCCGTAGGGTATCTGAGTGGCTTAAAAGTACAAGAAAACACTTCAAAAGTGACGTTTCTGAAGAATTTTAACAGTTTTCTTGTATCTACGAACGCCAGAATGCATAAAATTGACCTAAACGTGTCCTTTTCCTATTCTGAGTCGATTCTGCATGCTTTAAGTGTGTTTGGTGGCTCAGAACCATCAAAAATCGTTGACATATAGTTCAAATTCAATAAAAATCGACAAAAATACAGTTTCTAGCTAAAATTTGATGGTTTCGTTGCACTTTCCGAGCCCGTAGGGTATCTGAGTGGCTTAAAAGTACAAGAAAACACTTCAAAAGTGACGTTTCTGAAGAATTTTAACAGTTTTCTTGTATCTACGAACGCCAGAATGCATAAAATTGACCTAAACGTCTCCTTTTCCTATTCTGAGTCGATTCTGCATGCTTTATGTGTGTTTGGTGGCTCAGAACCATCAAAAATCGTTGAAATATAGTTCAAATTCAATAAAAATCGACAAAAATACAGTTTCTAGCTAAAATTTGATGGTTTCGTTGCACTTTCCGAGCCCGTTGGGTATCTGAGTGGCTTAAAAGTACAAGAAAACACTCCAAAAGTGACGTTTCTGAAGAATTTTAACAGTTTTCTTGTATCTACGAACGCCAGAATGCATAAAATTGACCTAAACGTCTCCTTTTCCTATTCTGAGTCGATTCTGCATGCTTTAAGTGTGTTTGGTGGCTCAGAACCATCAAAAATCGTTGAAATATAGTTCAATTTCAATAACAATCGACAAAAATACAGTTTCCGGCTAAAATTTGATGGTTTCGTTGCACTTTCCGAGCCCGTAGGGTATCTGAGTGATTTAAAAGTACAAGAAAACACTTCAAAAGTGACGTTTCAGAAGAATTTTAACAGTTTTCTTGTATCTACGAACGCCAGAATGCATAAAATTGACCTAAACGTCTCCTTTTCCTATTCTGAGTCGATTCTGCATGCTTTAAGAGTGTTTGGTGGCTCAGAACCATCAAAAATCGTTGAAATATAGTTCAAATTCAATAAAAATCGACAAAAATACAGTTTCTAGCTAAAATTTGATGGTTTCGTTGCACTTTCCGAGCCCGTAGGTTATCTGAGTGGCTTAAAAGTACAAGAAAACACTTCAAAAGTGACGTTTCTGAAGAATTTTAACAGTTTTCTTGTATGTACGAACGCCAGAATGCATAAAATTGACCTAAACGTCTCCTTTTCGTATTCTGAGTCGATTCTGCATGCTTTAAGTGTGTTTGGTGGCTCAGAACCATCAAAAATCGTTGAAATATAGTTCAAATTCAATAAAAATCGACAAAAATACAGTTTCTAGCTAAAATTTGATGGTTTCGTTGCACTTTCCGAGCCCGTAGGGTATCTGAGTGGCTTAAAAGTACAAGTAAACACTTCAAAAGTGACGATTTTTCATGGTTCTGAGCCACCAAACACACTTAAAGCATGCAGAATCGACTCAGAATAGGAAAAGGAGACGTTTAGGTCAATTTTATGCATTCTGGCGTTCGTAAATACAAGAAAACTGTTAAAATTCTTCAGAAACGTCACTTTTGAAGTGTTTTCTTGTACTTTTAAGCCACTCAGATACCCTACGGGCTCGGAAAGTGCAACGAAACCATCAAATTTTAGCTAGAAACTGTATTTTTGTCGATTTTTATTGAATTTGAACTATATTTCAACGATTTTTGATGGTTCTGAGCCACCAAACACACTTAAAGCATGCAGAATCGACTCAGAATAGGAAAAGGAGACGTTTAGGTCAATTTTATGCATTCTGGCGTTCGTAGATACAAAAAAACCGTTAAAATTCTTCAGACGCGTCACTTTTCAAGTGTTTTCATGTACTTTTAGGCCACTCAGATACCATACGGGCTCGGAAAGTGCAACGAAACCATCAAATTTTAGCTAGAAACTGTATTTTTGTCGATTTTTATTGAATTTGAACTATATTTCAACGATTTTTGATGGTTCTGAGCCACCAAACACACTTAAAGCATGCAGAATCGACTCAGAATAGGAAAAGGAGACGTTTAGGTCAATTTTATGCATTCTGGCGTTCGTAGATACAAGAAAACTGTTAAAATTCTTCAGAAACGTCACTTTTGAAGTGTTTTCTTGTACTTTTAAGCCACTCAGATACCCTACGAACGCCAGAATGCATAAAATTGACCTAAACGTCTCCTTTTCCTATTCTGAGTCGATTCTGCATGCTTTAAGTGTGTTTGGTGGCTCAGAACCATCAAAAATCGTTGAAATATAGTTCAAATTCAATAAAAATCGACAAAAATACAGTTTCTAGCTAAAATTTGATGGTTTCGTTGCACTTTCCGAGCCGGTAGGGTATCTGAGTGGCTTAAAATTACAAGAAAACACTTCAAAAGTGACGTTTCTGAAGAATTTTAACAGTTTTCTTGTATCTACGAACGCCAGAATGCATAAAATTGACCTAAACGTCTCCTTTTCCTATTCTGAGTCGATTCTGCATGCTTTAAGTGTGTTTGGTGGCTCAGAACCATCAAAAATCGTTGAAATATAGTTCAAATTCAATTAAAATCGACAAAAATACAGTTTCTAGCTAAAATTTGATGGTTTCGTTGCACTTTCCGAGCCGGTAGGGTATCTGAGTGGCTTAAAATTACAAGAAAACACTTCAAAAGTGACGTTTCTGAAGAATTTTAACAGTTTTCTTGTATCTACGAACGCCAGAATGCATAAAATTGACCTAAACGTCTCCTTTTCCTATTCTGAGTCGATTCTGCATGCTTTAAGTGTGTTTGATGGTTCAGAACCATCAAAAATCGTTGAAATATAGTTCAAATTCAATAAAAATCGACAAAAATACAGTTTCTAACTAAAATTTGATGGTTTCGTTGCACTTTCCGAGCCCGTGGGTATCTGAGTAGCTTAAAAGTACAAGAAGACACTTCAAAAGTGACGTTTCTGAAGAATTTTAAAAGTTTTCTTGTATCTACGAACGCCAGAATGCATAAAATTGACCTAAACGTCTCCTTTTCCTATTCTGAGTCGATTCTGCATGCTTTAAGTGTGTTTGGTGGCTCAGAACCATCAAAAATCGTTGAAATTAGTTCAAATTCAATAAAAATCGACAAAAATACAGTTTCTAGCTAAAATTTGATGGTTTCGTTGCACTTTCCGAGCCCGTAGGGTATCTGAGTGGCTTAAAAGTACAAGAAAACACTTCAAAAGTGACGTTTCTGAAGAATTTTAACAGTTTTCTTGTCTCTACGAACGCCAGAATGCATAAAATTGACCTAAACGTCTCCTTTTCCTATTCTGAGTCGATTCTGCATGCTTTAAGTGTGTTTGGTGGCTCAGAACAATAAAAAATCGTTGAAATATAGTTCAAATTCAATAAAAATCGACAAAAATACAGTTTCTAGCTAAAATTTAATGGTTTCTTTGCACTTTCCGAGCCCGTAGGGTATCTGAGCGGCTTAAAAGTACAAGAAAACACTTCAAAAGTGACGTTTCTGAAGAAGTTTAACAGTTTTCTTGTATCTACGAACGCCAGAATGCATAAAATTGACCTAAACGTCTCCTTTTCCTATTCTGAGTCGATTCTGCATGCTTTAAGTGTGTTTGGTGGCTCAGAACCATCAAAAATCGTTGAAATATAGTTCAAATTCAATAAAAATCGACAAAAATACAGTTTCTAGCTAAAATTTGATGGTTTCGTTGCACTTTCCGAGCCCGTAGGATATCTGAGTGGCTTAAAAGTACAAGAAAACACTTCAAAAGTGACGTTTCTGAAGAATTTTAACAGTTTTCTTGTATCTACGAACGCCAGAATGCATAAAATTGACCTAAACGTCTCCTTTTCCTATTCTGAGTCGATTTTGCATGCTTTAAGTGTGTTTGGTGGCTCAGAACCATCAAAAATCGTTGAAATATAGTTCAAATTCAATAAAAATCGACAAAAATACAGTTTCTAGCTAAAATTTGATGGTTTCGTTGCACTTTCCGAGCCCGTAGGTTATCTGAGTGGCTTAAAAGTACAAGAAAACACTTCAAAAGTGACGTTTCTGAAGAATTTTAACAGTTTTCTTGTATGTACGAACGCCAGAATGCATAAAATTGACCTAAACGTCTCCTTTTCGTGTTCTGAGTCGATTCTGCATGCTTTAAGTGTGTTTGGTGGCTCAGAACCATCAAAAATCGTTGAAATATAGTTCAAATTCAATAAAAATCGACAAAAATACAGTTTCTAGCTAAAATTTGATGGTTTCGTTGCACTTTCCGAGCCCGTACGGTATCTGAGTGGCTTAAAAGTACAAGAAAACACTTCAAAAGTGACGTTTCTGAAGAATTTTAACAGTTTTCTTGTATCTACGAACGCCAGAATGCATAAAATTGACCTAAACGTCTCCTTTTCCTATTCTGAGTCGATTCTGCATGCTTTAATTGTGTTTGGTGGCTCAGAACCATCAAAAATCGTAGAAATATAGTTCAAATTCAATAAAAATCGACAAAAATACAGTTTCTAGCTAAAATTTGATGGTTTCGTTGCACTTTCCGAGCCCGTAGGGTATCTGAGTGGCTTAAAATTACAAGAAAACACTTCAAAAGTGACGTTTCTGAAGAATTTTAACAGTTTTCTTGTATCTACGAACGCCAGAATGCATAAATTTGACCTAAACGTCTCCTTTTCCTATTCTGAGTCGATTCTGCATGCTTTAAGTGTGTTTGGTGGCTCAGAACCATCAAAAATCGTTGAAATATAGTTCAAATTCAATAAAAATCGACAAAAATACAGTTTCTAGCTAAAATTTGATGGTTTCGTTGCACTTTCCGAGCCGGTAGGGTATCTGAGTGGCTTAAAATTACAAGAAAACACTTCAAAAGTGACGTTTCTGAAGAATTTTAACAGTTTTCTTGTATCTACGAACGCCAGAATGCATAAAATTGACCTAAACGTCTCCTTTTCCTATTCTGAGTCGATTCTGCATGCTTTAAGTGTGTTTGATGGTTCAGAACCATCAAAAATCGTTGAAATATAGTTCAAATTCAATAAAAATCGACAAAAATACAGTTTCTAGCTAAAATTTGATGGTTTCGTTGCACTTTCCGAGCCCGTTGGGTATCTGAGTGGCTTAAAAGTACAAGAAAACACTTCAAAATTGACGTTTCTGAAGAATTTTAACAGTTTTCTTGTATCTACGAACGCCAGAATGCATAAAATTGACCTAAACGTGTCCTTTTCCTATTCTGAGTCGATTCTGCATGTTTTAAGTGTGTTTGGTGGCTCAGAACCATCAAAAATCGTTGACATATAGTTCAAATTCAATAAAAATCGACAAAAATACAGTTTCCAGCTAAAATTTGATGGTTTCGTTGCACTTTCTGAGCCCGTAGGGTATCTGAGTGGCTTAAAAGTACAAGAAAACACTTCAAAAGTGACGTTTCTCAAGAATTTTAACAGTTTTCTTGTATCTACGAACGCCAGAATGCATAAAATTGACCTAAACGTCTCCTTTTCCTATTCTGAGACGATTCTGCATGCTTTAAGTGTGTTTGGTGGCTCAGAACCATCAAAAATCGTTGAAATATAGTTCAAATTCAATAAAAATCGACAAAAATACAGTTTCTAGCTAAAATTTGATGGTTTCGTTGCACTTTCCGAGCCCGTAGGGTATCTGAGTGGCTTAAAAGTACAAGAAAACACTTCAAAAGTGACGTTTCTGAAGAATTTTAACAGTTTTCTTGTATCTACGAACGCCAGAATGCATAAAATTGACCTAAACGTGTCCTTTTCCTATTCTGAGTCGATTCTGCATGCTTTAAGTGTGTTTGGTGGCTCAGAACCATCAAAAATCGTTGACATATAGTTCAAATTCAATAAAAATCGACAAAAATACAGTTTCTAGCTAAAATTTGATGGTTTCGTTGCACTTTCCGAGCCCGTAGGGTATCTGAGTGGCTTAAAAGTACAAGAAAACACTTCAAAAGTGACGATTTTTGATGGTTCTGAGCCACCAAACACACTTAAAGCATGCAGAATCGACTCAGAATAGGAAAAGGAGACGTTTAGGTCAATTTTATGCATTCTGGCGTTCGTAAATACAAGAAAACTGTTAAAATTCTTCAGAAACGTCACTTTTGAAGTGTTTTCTTGTACTTTTAAGCCACTCAGATACCCTACGGGCTCGGAAAGTGCAACGAAACCATCAAATTTTAGCTAGAAACTGTATTTTTGTCGATTTTTATTGAATTTGAACTATATTTCAACGATTTTTGATGGTTCTGAGCCACCAAACACACTTAAAGCATGCAGAATCGACTCAGAATAGGAAAAGGAGACGTTTAGGTCAATTTTATGCATTCTGGCGTTCGTAGATACAAAAAAACCGTTAAAATTCTTCAGACGCGTCACTTTTCAAGTGTTTTCATGTACTTTTAGGCCACTCAGATACCATACGGGCTCGGAAAGTGCAACGAAACCATCAAATTTTAGCTAGAAACTGTATTTTTGTCGATTTTTATTGAATTTGAACTATATTTCAACGATTTTTGATGGTTCTGAGCCACCAAACACACTTAAAGCATGCAGAATCGACTCAGAATAGGAAAAGGAGACGTTTAGGTCAAATTTATGCATTCTGGCGTTCGTAGATACAAGAAAACTGTTAAAATTCTTCAGAAACGTCACTTTTGAAGTGTTTTCTTGTACTTTTAAGCCACTCAGATACCCTACGAACGCCAGAATGCATAAAATTGACCTAAACGTCTCCTTTTCCTATTCTGAGTCGATTCTGCATGCTTTAAGTGTGTTTGGTGGCTCAGAACCATCAAAAATCGTTGAAATATAGTTCAAATTCAATAAAAATCGACAAAAATACAGTTTCTAGCTAAAATTTGATGGTTTCGTTGCACTTTCCGAGCCGGTAGGGTATCTGAGTGGCTTAAAATTACAAGAAAACACTTCAAAAGTGACGTTTCTGAAGAATTTTAACAGTTTTCTTGTATCTACGAACGCCAGAATGCATAAAATTGACCTAAACGTCTCCTTTTCCTATTCTGAGTCGATTCTGCATGCTTTAAGTGTGTTTGGTGGCTCAGAACCATCAAAAATCGTTGAAATATAGTTCAAATTCAATTAAAATCGACAAAAATACAGTTTCTAGCTAAAATTTGATGGTTTCGTTGCACTTTCCGAGCCGGTAGGGTATCTGAGTGGCTTAAAATTACAAGAAAACACTTCAAAAGTGACGTTTCTGAAGAATTTTAACAGTTTTCTTGTATCTACGAACGCCAGAATGCATAAAATTGACCTAAACGTCTCCTTTTCCTATTCTGAGTCGATTCTGCATGCTTTAAGTGTGTTTGATGGTTCAGAACCATCAAAAATCGTTGAAATATAGTTCAAATTCAATAAAAATCGACAAAAATACAGTTTCTAGCTAAAATTTGATGGTTTCGTTGCACTTTCCGAGCCCGTGGGTATCTGAGTAGCTTAAAAGTACAAGAAGACACTTCAAAAGTGACGTTTCTGAAGAATTTTAACAGTTTTCTTGTATCTACGAACGCCAGAATGCATAAAATTGACCTAAACGTCTCCTTTTCCTATTCTGAGTCGATTCTGCATGCTTTAAGTGTGTTTGGTGGCTCAGAACCATCAAAAATCGTTGAAATTAGTTCAAATTCAATAAAAATCGACAAAAATACAGTTTCTAGCTAAAATTTGATGGTTTCGTTGCACTTTCCGAGCCCGTAGGGTATCTGAGTGGCTTAAAAGTACAAGAAAACACTTCAAAAGTGACGTTTCTGAAGAATTTTAACAGTTTTCTTGTCTCTACGAACGCCAGAATGCATAAAATTGACCTAAACGTCTCCTTTTCCTATTCTGAGTCGATTCTGCATGCTTTAAGTGTGTTTGGTGGCTCAGAACAATAAAAAATCGTTGAAATATAGTTCAAATTCAATAAAAATCGACAAAAATACAGTTTCTAGCTAAAATTTAATGGTTTCTTTGCACTTTCCGAGCCCGTAGGGTATCTGAGCGGCTTAAAAGTACAAGAAAACACTTCAAAAGTGACGTTTCTGAAGAAGTTTAACAGTTTTCTTGTATCTACGAACGCCAGAATGCATAAAATTGACCTAAACGTCTCCTTTTCCTATTCTGAGTCGATTCTGCATGCTTTAAGTGTGTTTGGTGGCTCAGAACCATCAAAAATCGTTGAAATATAGTTCAAATTCAATAAAAATCGACAAAAATACAGTTTCTAGCTAAAATTTGATGGTTTCGTTGCACTTTCCGAGCCCGTTGGGTATCTGAGTGGCTTAAAAGTACAAGAAAACACTTCAAAAGTGACGTTTCTGAAGAATTTTAACAGTTTTCTTGTATCTACGAACGCCAGAATGCATAAAATTGACCTAAACGTCTCCTTTTCCTATTCTGAGTCGATTTTGCATGCTTTAAGTGTGTTTGGTGGCTCAGAACCATCAAAAATCGTTGAAATATAGTTCAAATTCAATAAAAATCGACAAAAATACAGTTTCTAGCTAAAATTTGATGGTTTCGTTGCACTTTCCGAGCCCGTAGGTTATCTGAGTGGCTTAAAAGTACAAGAAAACACTTCAAAAGTGACGTTTCTGAAGAATTTTAACAGTTTTCTTGTATGTACGAACGCCAGAATGCATAAAATTGACCTAAACGTCTCCTTTTCGTGTTCTGAGTCGATTCTGCATGCTTTAAGTGTGTTTGGTGGCTCAGAACCATCAAAAATCGTTGAAATATAGTTCAAATTCAATAAAAATCGACAAAAATACAGTTTCTAGCTAAAATTTGATGGTTTCGTTGCACTTTCCGAGCCCGTACGGTATCTGAGTGGCTTAAAAGTACAAGAAAACACTTCAAAAGTGACGTTTCTGAAGAATTTTAACAGTTTTCTTGTATCTACGAACGCCAGAATGCATAAAATTGACCTAAACGTCTCCTTTTCCTATTCTGAGTCGATTCTGCATGCTTTAATTGTGTTTGGTGGCTCAGAACCATCAAAAATCGTAGAAATATAGTTCAAATTCAATAAAAATCGACAAAAATACAGTTTCTAGCTAAAATTTGATGGTTTCGTTGCACTTTCCGAGCCCGTAGGGTATCTGAGTGGCTTAAAATTACAAGAAAACACTTCAAAAGTGACGTTTCTGAAGAATTTTAACAGTTTTCTTGTATCTACGAACGCCAGAATGCATAAATTTGACCTAAACGTCTCCTTTTCCTATTCTGAGTCGATTCTGCATGCTTTAAGTGTGTTTGGTGGCTCAGAACCATCAAAAATCGTTGAAATATAGTTCAAATTCAATAAAAATCGACAAAAATACAGTTTCTAGCTAAAATTTGATGGTTTCGTTGCACTTTCCGAGCCGGTAGGGTATCTGAGTGGCTTAAAATTACAAGAAAACACTTCAAAAGTGACGTTTCTGAAGAATTTTAACAGTTTTCTTGTATCTACGAACGCCAGAATGCATAAAATTGACCTAAACGTCTCCTTTTCCTATTCTGAGTCGATTCTGCATGCTTTAAGTGTGTTTGATGGTTCAGAACCATCAAAAATCGTTGAAATATAGTTCAAATTCAATAAAAATCGACAAAAATACAGTTTCTAGCTAAAATTTGATGGTTTCGTTGCACTTTCCGAGCCCGTGGGTATCTGAGTAGCTTAAAAGTACAAGAAGACACTTCAAAAGTGACGTTTCTGAAGAATTTTAACAGTTTTCTTGTATCTACGAACGCCAGAATGCATAAAATTGACCTAAACGTCTCCTTTTCCTATTCTGAGTCGATTCTGCATGCTTTAAGTGTGTTTGGTGGCTCAGAACCATCAAAAATCGTTGAAATTAGTTCAAATTCAATAAAAATCGACAAAAATACAGTTTCTAGCTAAAATTTGATGGTTTCGTTGCACTTTCCGAGCCCGTTGGGTATCTGAGTGGCTTAAAAGTACAAGAAAACACTTCAAAAGTGACGTTTCTGAAGAATTTTAACAGTTTTCTTGTATCTACGAACGCCAGAATGCATAAAATTGACCTAAACGTCTCCTTTTCTTATTCTGAGTCGATTCTGCATGCTTTAAGTGTGTTTGGTGGCTCAGAACCATCAAAAATCGTTGAAATATAGTTCAAATTCAATAAAAATCGACAAAAATACAGTTTCTAGCTAAAATTTGATGGTTTCGTTGCACTTTCCGAGCCCGTAGGGTATCTGAGTGGCTTAAAAGTACAAGAAAACACTTCAAAAGTGACGTTTCTGAAGAATTTTAACAGTTTTCATCTATCTACGAACGCCAGAATGCATAAAATTGACCTAAACGTCTCCTTTTCCTATTCTGAGTCGATTCTGCATGCTTTAAGTGTGTTTGGTGGTTCAGAACCATCAAAAATCTTTGAAATATAGTTCAAATTCAATAAAAATCGACAAAAATACAGTTTCTAGCTAAAATTTGATGGTTTCGTTGCACTTTCCGAGCCCGTAGGGTATCTGAGTGGCTTAAAAGTACAAGAAAACACTTCAAAAGTGACGTTTCTGAAGAATTTTAACAGTTTTCTTGTATCTACGAACGCCAGAATGCATAAAATTGACCTAAACGTCTCCTTTTCCTATTCTGAGTCGATTCTGCATGCTTTAAGTGTGTTTGGTGGCTCAGAACCATCAAAAATCGTTGAAATTAGTTCAAATTCAATAAAAATCGACAAAAATACAGTTTCTAGCTAAAATTTGATGGTTTCGTTGCACTTTCCGAGCCCGTAGGGTATCTGAGTGGCTTAAAAGTACAAGAAAACACTTCAAAAGTGACGTTTCTGAAGAATTTTAACAGTTTTCTTGTATCTACGAACGCCAGAATGCATAAAATTGACCTAAACGTCTCCTTTTCCTTTTCTGAGTCGATTCTGCATGCTTTAAGTGTGTTTGGTGGCTCAGAACCATCAAAAATCGTTGAAATATAGTTCAAATTCATTAAAAATTGACAAAAATACAGTTTCTAGCTAAAATTTGATGGTTTCGTTGCACTTTCCGAGCCCGTGGGTATCTGAGTAGCTTAAAAGTACAAGAAGACACTTCAAAAGTGACGTTTCTGAAGAATTTTAACAGTTTTCTTGTATCTACGAACGCCAGAATGCATAAAATTGACCTAAACGTCTCCTTTTCCTATTCTGAGTCGATTCTGCATGCTTTAGGTGTGTTTGGTGGCTCAGAACCATCAAAAATCGTTGAAATTAGTTCAAATTCAATAAAAATCGACAAAAATACAGTTTCTAGCTAAAATTTGATGGTTTCGTTGCACTTTCCGAGCCCGTAGGGTATCTGAGTGGCTTAAAAGTACAAGAAAACACTTCAAAAGTGACGTTTCTGAAGAATTTTAACAGTTTTCTTGTCTCTACGAACGCCAGAATGCATAAAATTGACCTAAACGTCTCCTTTTCCTATTCTGAGTCGATTCTGCATGCTTTAAGTGTGTTTGGTGGCTCAGAACAATAAAAAATCGTTGAAATATAGTTCAAATTCAATAAAAATCGACAAAAATACAGTTTCTAGCTAAAATTTAATGGTTTCTTTGCACTTTCCGAGCCCGTAGGGTATCTGAGCGGCTTAAAAGTACAAGAAAACACTTCAAAAGTGACGTTTCTGAAGAAGTTTAACAGTTTTCTTGTATCTACGAACGCCAGAATGCATAAAATTGACCTAAACGTCTCCTTTTCCTATTCTGAGTCGATTCTGCATGCTTTAAGTGTGTTTGGTGGCTCAGAACCATCAAAAATCGTTGAAATATAGTTCAAATTCAATAAAAATCGACAAAAATACAGTTTCTAGCTAAAATTTGATGGTTTCGTTGCACTTTCCGAGCCCGTAGGGTATCTGAGTGGCTTAAAAGTACAAGAAAACACTTCAAAAGTGACGTTTCTGAAGAATTTTAACAGTTTTCTTGTATCTACGAACGCCAGAATGCATAAAATTGACCTAAACGTCTCCTTTTCCTATTCTGAGTCGATTTTGCATGCTTTAAGTGTGTTTGGTGGCTCAGAACCATCAAAAATCGTTGAAATATAGTTCAAATTCAATAAAAATCGACAAAAATACAGTTTCTAGCTAAAATTTGATGGTTTCGTTGCACTTTCCGAGCCCGTAGGTTATCTGAGTGGCTTAAAAGTACAAGAAAACACTTCAAAAGTGACGTTTCTGAAGAATTTTAACAGTTTTCTTGTATGTACGAACGCCAGAATGCATAAAATTGACCTAAACGTCTCCTTTTCGTGTTCTGAGTCGATTCTGCATGCTTTAAGTGTGTTTGGTGGCTCAGAACCATCAAAAATCGTTGAAATATAGTTCAAATTCAATAAAAATCGACAAAAATACAGTTTCTAGCTAAAATTTGATGGTTTCGTTGCACTTTCCGAGCCCGTACGGTATCTGAGTGGCTTAAAAGTACAAGAAAACACTTCAAAAGTGACGTTTCTGAAGAATTTTAACAGTTTTCTTGTGTCTACGAACGCCAGAATGCATAAAATTGACCTAAACGTCTCCTTTTCCTATTCTGAGTCGATTCTGCATGCTTTAATTGTGTTTGGTGGCTCAGAACCATCAAAAATCGTAGAAATATAGTTCAAATTCAATAAAAATCGACAAAAATACAGTTTCTAGCTAAAATTTGATGGTTTCGTTGCACTTTCCGAGCCCGTAGGGTATCTGAGTGGCTTAAAATTACAAGAAAACACTTCAAAAGTGACGTTTCTGAAGAATTTTAACAGTTTTCTTGTATCTACGAACGCCAGAATGCATAAATTTGACCTAAACGTCTCCTTTTCCTATTCTGAGTCGATTCTGCATGCTTTAAGTGTGTTTGGTGGCTCAGAACCATCAAAAATCGTTGAAATATAGTTCAAATTCAATAAAAATCGACAAAAATACAGTTTCTAGCTAAAATTTGATGGTTTCGTTGCACTTTCCGAGCCGGTAGGGTATCTGAGTGGCTTAAAATTACAAGAAAACACTTCAAAAGTGACGTTTCTGAAGAATTTTAACAGTTTTCTTGTATCTACGAACGCCAGAATGCATAAAATTGACCTAAACGTCTCCTTTTCCTATTCTGAGTCGATTCTGCATGCTTTAAGTGTGTTTGATGGTTCAGAACCATCAAAAATCGTTGAAATATAGTTCAAATTCAATAAAAATCGACAAAAATACAGTTTCTAGCTAAAATATGATGGTTTCGTTGCACTTTCCGAGCCCGTGGGTATCTGAGTAGCTTAAAAGTACAAGAAGACACTTCAAAAGTGACGTTTCTGAAGAATTTTAACAGTTTTCTTGTATCTACGAACGCCAGAATGCATAAAATTGACCTAAACGTCTCCTTTTCCTATTCTGAGTCGATTCTGCATGCTTTAAGTGTGTTTGGTGGCTCAGAACCATCAAAAATCGTTGAAATTAGTTCAAATTCAATAAAAATCGACAAAAATACAGTTTCTAGCTAAAATTTGATGGTTTCGTTGCACTTTCCGAGCCCGTTGGGTATCTGAGTGGCTTAAAAGTACAAGAAAACACTTCAAAAGTGACGTTTCTGAAGAATTTTAACAGTTTTCTTGTATCTACGAACGCCAGAATGCATAAAATTGACCTAAACGTCTCCTTTTCTTATTCTGAGTCGATTCTGCATGCTTTAAGTGTGTTTGGTGGCTCAGAACCATCAAAAATCGTTGAAATATAGTTCAAATTCAATAAAAATCGACAAAAATACAGTTTCTAGCTAAAATTTGATGGTTTCGTTGCACTTTCCGAGCCCGTAGGGTATCTGAGTGGCTTAAAAGTACAAGAAAACACTTCAAAAGTGACGTTTCTGAAGAATTTTAACAGTTTTCATCTATCTACGAACGCCAGAATGCATAAAATTGACCTAAACGTCTCCTTTTCCTATTCTGAGTCGATTCTGCATGCTTTAAGTGTGTTTGGTGGTTCAGAACCATCAAAAATCTTTGAAATATAGTTCAAATTCAATAAAAATCGACAAAAATACAGTTTCTAGCTAAAATTTGATGGTTTCGTTGCACTTTCCGAGCCCGTAGAGTATCTGAGTGGCTTAAAAGTACAAGAAAACACTTCAAAAGTGACGTTTCTGAAGAATTTTAACAGTTTTCTTGTATCTACGAACGCCAGAATGCATAAAATTGACCTAAACGTCTCCTTTTCCTATTCTGAGTCGATTCTGCATGCTTTAAGTGTGTTTGGTGGCTCAGAACCATCAAAAATCGTTGAAATTAGTTCAAATTCAATAAAAATCGACAAAAATACAGTTTCTAGCTAAAATTTGATGGTTTCGTTGCACTTTCCGAGCCCGTAGGGTATCTGAGTGGCTTAAAAGTACAAGAAAACACTTCAAAAGTGACGTTTCTGAAGAATTTTAACAGTTTTCTTGTATCTACGAACGCCAGAATGCATAAAATTGACCTAAACGTCTCCTTTTCCTTTTCTGAGTCGATTCTGCATGCTTTAAGTGTGTTTGGTGGCTCAGAACCATCAAAAATCGTTGAAATATAGTTCAAATTCATTAAAAATTGACAAAAATACAGTTTCTAGCTAAAATTTGATGGTTTCGTTGCACTTTCCGAGCCCGTAGGGTATCGGAGTGGCTTAAAAGTACAAGAAAACACTTCAAAAGTGACGTTTCTGAAGAATTTTAACAGCTTTCTTGTATCTACGTACGCCAGAATGCATAAAATTGACCTAAACGTCTCCTTTTCCTATTCTGAGTTGATTCTGCATGCTTTAAGTGTGTTTGGTGGCTCAGAACCATCAAAAATCGTTGAAATATACTTCAAATTCAATAAAAATCGACAAAAATACAGTTTC
Organism: Zophobas morio; assembly: GCF_036711695.1. Classification (NCBI taxonomy): domain Eukaryota; kingdom Metazoa; phylum Arthropoda; class Insecta; order Coleoptera; family Tenebrionidae; genus Zophobas; species Zophobas morio. The sequence continues at coordinate 38,694 of NW_026972907.1, forward strand.
CAGCTAAAATTTGATGGTTTCGTTGCACTTTCCGAGCCCGTAGGGTATCTGAGTGGCTTAAAATTACAAGAAAACACTTCAAAAGTGACGTTTCTGAAGAATTTTAACAGTTTTCTTGTATCCACGAACGCCAGAATGCATAAAATTGACCTAAACGTCTCCTTTTCCTATTCTGAGTCGATTCTGCATGCTTTAAGTGTGTTTGGTGGCTCAGAACCATCAAAAATCGTTGAAATATAGTTCAAATTCAATAAAAATCGACAAAAATACAGTTTCTAGCTAAAATTTGATGGTTTCGTTGCACTTTCCGAGCCCGTAGGGTATCTGAGTGGCTTAAAAGTACAAGAAAACACTTCAAAAGTGACGTTTCTGAAGAATTTTAACAGTTTTCTTGTATCTACGAACTCCAGAATGCATAAAATTGACCTAAACGTCTCCTTTTCCTATTCTGAGTCGATTCTGCATGCTTTAAGTGTGTTTGGTGGCTCAGAACCATCAAAAATCGTTGAAATATAGTTCAAATTCAATAAAAATCGACAAAAATACAGTTTCTAGCTAAAATTTGATGGTTTCGTTGCACTTTCCGAGCCCGTAGGTTATCTGAGTGGTTTAAAAGTACAAGAAAACACTTCAAAAGTGACGTTTCTGAAGAATTTTAACAGTTTTCTTGTATCTACGAACGCCAGAATGCATAAAATTGACCTAAACGTCTCCTTTTCCTATTCTGAGTCGATTGCCATGCTTTAAGTGTGTTTGGTGGCTCAGAACCATCAAAAATCGTTGAAATATAGTTCAAATTCAATAAAAATCGACAAAAATACAGTTTCTAGCTAAAATTTGATGGTTTCGTTGCACTTTCCAAGCCCGTTGGGTATCTGAGTGGCTTAAAAGTACAAGAAAACACTTCAAAAGTGACGTTTCTGAAGAATTTTAACAGTTTTCTTGTATCTACGAACGCCAGAATGCATAAAATTGACCTAAACGTCTCCTTTTCCTTTTCTGAGTCGATTCTGCATGCTTTAAGTGTGTTTGGTGGCTCAGAACCATCAAAAATCGTTGAAATATAGTTCAAATTCATTAAAAATTGACAAAAATACAGTTTCTAGCTAAAATTTGATGGTTTCGTTGCACTTTCCGAGCCCGTAGGGTATCGGAGTGGCTTAAAAGTACAAGAAAACACTTCAAAAGTGACGTTTCTGAAGAATTTTAACAGCTTTCTTGTATCTACGTACGCCAGAATGCATAAAATTGACCTAAACGTCTCCTTTTCCTATTCTGAGTTGATTCTGCATGCTTTAAGTGTGTTTGGTGGCTCAGAACCATCAAAAATCGTTGAAATATACTTCAAATTCAATAAAAATCGACAAAAATACAGTTTCTAGCTAAAATTTGATGGTTTCGTTGCACTTTCCGAGCCCGTAGGGTATCTGAGTGGCTTAAAATTACAAGAAAACACTTCAAAAGTGACGTTTCTGAAGAATTTTAACAGTTTTCTTGTATCCACGAACGCCAGAATGCATAAAATTGACCTAAACGTCTCCTTTTCCTATTCTGAGTCGATTCTGCATGCTTTAAGTGTGTTTGGTGGCTCAGAACCATCAAAAATCGTTGAAATATAGTTCAAATTCAATAAAAATCGACAAAAATACAGTTTCTAGCTAAAATTTGATGGTTTCGTTGCACTTTCCGAGCCCGTAGGGTATCTGAGTGGCTTAAAAGTACAAGAAAACACTTCAAAAGTGACGTTTCTGAAGAATTTTAACAGTTTTCTTGTATCTACGAACTCCAGAATGCATAAAATTGACCTAAACGTCTCCTTTTCCTATTCTGAGTCGATTCTGCATGCTTTAAGTGTGTTTGGTGGCTCAGAACCATCAAAAATCGTTGAAATATAGTTCAAATTCAATAAAAATCGACAAAAATACAGTTTCTAGCTAAAATTTGATGGTTTCGTTGCACTTTCCGAGCCCGTAGGTTATCTGAGTGGTTTAAAAGTACAAGAAAACACTTCAAAAGTGACGTTTCTGAAGAATTTTAACAGTTTTCTTGTATCTACGAACGCCAGAATGCATAAAATTGACCTAAACGTCTCCTTTTCCTATTCTGAGTCGATTGCCATGCTTTAAGTGTGTTTGGTGGCTCAGAACCATCAAAAATCGTTGAAATATAGTTCAAATTCAATAAAAATCGACAAAAATACAGTTTCTAGCTAAAATTTGATGGTTTCGTTGCACTTTCCAAGCCCGTAGGGTATCTGAGTGGCTTAAAAGTACAAGAAAACACTTCAAAAGTGACGTTTCTGAAGAATTTTAACAGTTTTCTTGAATCTACGAACGCCAGAATGCATAAAATTGACCTAAACGTCTCCTTTTCCTTTTCTGAGTCGATTCTGCATGCTTTAAGTGTGTTTGGTGGCTCAGAACCATCAAAAATCGTTGAAATATAGTTCAAATTCAATAAAAATTGACAAAAATACAGTTTCTAGCTAAAATTTGATGGTTTCGTTGCACTTTCCGAGCCCGTAGGGTATCGGAGTGGCTTAAAAGTACAAGAAAACACTTTAAAAGTGACGTTTCTGAAGAATTTTAACAGCTTTCTTGTATCTACGTACGCCAGAATGCATAAAATTGACCTAAACGTCTCCTTTTCCTATTCTGAGTTGATTCTGCATGCTTTAAGTGTGTTTGGTGGCTCAGAACCATCAAAAATCGTTGAAATATACTTCAAATTCAATAAAAATCGACAAAAATACAGTTTCTAGCTAAAATTTGATGGTTTCGTTGCACTTTCCGAGCCCGTAGGGTATCTGAGTGGCTTAAAATTACAAGAAAACACTTCAAAAGTGACGTTTCTGAAGAATTTTAACAGTTTTCTTGTATCCACGAACGTCAGAATGCATAAAATTGACCTAAACGTCTCCTTTTCCTATTCTGAGTCGATTCTGCATGCTTTAAGTGTGTTTGGTGGCTCAGAACCATCAAAAATCGTTGAAATATAGTTCAAATTCAATAAAAATCGACAAAAATACAGTTTCTAGCTAAAATTTGATGGTTTCGTTGCACTTTCCGAGCCCGTAGGGTTTCTGAGTGGCTTAAAAGTACAAGAAAACACATCAAAAGTGACGTTTCTGAAGAATTTTAACAGTTTTCTTGTATCTACGAACTCCAGAATGCATAAAATTGACCTAAACGACTCCTTTTCCTATTCTGAGTCGATTCTGCATGCTTTAAGTGTGTTTGGTGGCTCAGAACCATCAAAAATCGTTGAAATATAGTTCAAATTCAATAAAAATCGACAAAAATACAGTTTCTAGCTAAAATTTGATGGTTTCGTTGCACTTTCCGAGCCCGTAGGTTATCTGAGTGGTTTAAAAGTACAAGAAAACACTTCAAAAGTGACGTTTCTGAAGAATTTTAACAGTTTTCTTGTATCTACGAACGCCAGAATGCATAAAATTGACCTAAACGTCTCCTTTTCCTATTCTGAGTCGATTACCATGCTTTAAGTGTGTTTGGTGGCTCAGAACCATCAAAAATCGTTGAAATATAGTTCAAATTCAATAAAAATCGACAAAAATACAGCTTCTAGCTAAAATTTGATGGTTTCGTTTCACTTTCCGAGCCCATGGGGTATCTGATAGGCTTAAAAGTACAAGAAAACACTTCAAAAGTGACGTTTCTGAAGAACTTTAACAGTTTTCTTGTATCTACGAACGCCAGAATGCATAAAATTGACCTAAACGTCTCCTTTTCCTATTCTGAGTCGATTGCCATGCTTTAAATGTGTTTGGTGGCTCAGAACCATCAAAAATCGTTGAAATATAGTTCAAATTCAATAAAAATCGACAAAAATACAGCTTCTAGCTAAAATTTGATGGTTTCGTTTCACTTTCCGAGCCCATAGTGTATCTGAGTGGCTTAAAAGTACAAGAAAACACTTCAAAAGTGACGTTTCTGAAGAACTTTAACAGTTTTCTTGTATCTACCAACGCCAGAATGCATAAAATTGACCTAAACGTCTCCTTTTCCTATTCTGAGTCGATTCTGCATGCTTTAAGTGTGTTTGGTGGCTCAGAACCATCAAAAATCGTTGAAATATAGTTCAAATTCAATAAAAATCGACAAAAATACAGTTTCTAGCTAAAATTTAATGGTTTCTTTGCACTTTCCGAGCCCGTAGGGTATCTGAGCGGCTTAAAAGTACAAGAAAACACTTCAAAAGTGACGTTTCTGAAGAAGTTTAACAGTTTTCTTGTATCTACGAACGCCAGAATGCATAAAATTGACCTAAACGTCTCCTTTTCCTATTCTGAGTCGATTCTGCATGCTTTAAGTGTGTTTGGTGGCTCAGAACCATCAAAAATCGTTGAAATATAGTTCAAATTCAATAAAAATCGACAAAAATACAGTTTCTAGCTAAAATTTAATGGTTTCTTTGCACTTTCCGAGGCCGTAGGGTATCTGAGTGGCTTAAAAGTACAAGAAAACACTTCAAAAGTGACGTTTCTGAAGAATTTTAACAGTTTTCTTGTATCTACGAACGCCAGAATGCATAAAATTGACCTAAACGTCTCCTTTTCCTATTCTGAGTCGATTCTGCATGCTTTAAGTGTGTTTGGTGGCTCAGAACCATCAAAAATCGTTGAAATATAGTTCAAATTCAATAAAAATCGACAAAAATACAGTTTCTAGCTAAAATTTGATGGTTTCGTTGCACTTTCCGAGCCCGTAGGTTATCTGAGTGGCTTAAAAGTACAAGAAAACACTTCAAAAGTGACGTTTCTGAAGAATTTTAACAGTTTTCTTGTATGTACGAACGCCAGAATGCATAAAATTGACCTAAACGTCTCCTTTTCGTGTTCTGAGTCGATTCTGCATGCTTTAAGTGTGTTTGGTGGCTCAGAACCATCAAAAATCGTTGAAATATAGTTCAAATTCAATAAAAATCGACAAAAATACAGTTTCTAGCTAAAATTTGATGGTTTCGTTGCACTTTCCGAGCCCGTACGGTATCTGAGTGGCTTAAAACTACAAGAAAACACTTCAAAAGTGACGTTTCTGAAGAATTTTAACAGTTTTCTTGTATCTACGAACGCCAGAATGCATAAAATTGACCTAAACGTCTCCTTTTCCTATTCTGAGTCGATTCTGCATGCTTTAATTGTGTTTGGTGGCTCAGAACCATCAAAAATCGTAGAAATATAGTTCAAATTCAATAAAAATCGACAAAAATACAGTTTCTAGCTAAAATTTGATGGTTTCGTTGCACTTTCCGAGCCCGTAGGGTATCTGAGTGGCTTAAAATTACAAGAAAACACTTCAAAAGTGACGTTTCTGAAGAATTTTAACAGTTTTCTTGTATCTACGAACGCCAGAATGCATAAATTTGACCTAAACGTCTCCTTTTCCTATTCTGAGTCGATTCTGCATGCTTTAAGTGTGTTTGGTGGCTCAGAACCATCAAAAATCGTTGAAATATAGTTCAAATTCAATAAAAATCGACAAAAATACAGTTTCTAGCTAAAATTTGATGGTTTCGTTGCACTTTCCGAGCCGGTAGGGTATCTGAGTGGCTTAAAATTACAAGAAAACACTTCAAAAGTGACGTTTCTGAAGAATTTTAACAGTTTTCTTGTATCTACGAACGCCAGAATGCATAAAATTGACCTAAACGTCTCCTTTTCCTATTCTGAGTCGATTCTGCATGCTTTAAGTGTGTTTGATGGTTCAGAACCATCAAAAATCGTTGAAATATAGTTCAAATTCAATAAAAATCGACAAAAATACAGTTTCTAGCTAAAATATGATGGTTTCGTTGCACTTTCCGAGCCCGTGGGTATCTGAGTAGCTTAAAAGTACAAGAAGACACTTCAAAAGTGACGTTTCTGAAGAATTTTAACAGTTTTCTTGTATCTACGAACGCCAGAATGCATAAAATTGACCTAAACGTCTCCTTTTCCTATTCTGAGTCGATTCTGCATGCTTTAAGTGTGTTTGGTGGCTCAGAACCATCAAAAATCGTTGAAATTAGTTCAAATTCAATAAAAATCGACAAAAATACAGTTTCTAGCTAAAATTTGATGGTTTCGTTGCACTTTCCGAGCCCGTTGGGTATCTGAGTGGCTTAAAAGTACAAGAAAACACTTCAAAAGTGACGTTTCTGAAGAATTTTAACAGTTTTCTTGTATCTACGAACGCCAGAATGCATAAAATTGACCTAAACGTCTCCTTTTCTTATTCTGAGTCGATTCTGCATGCTTTAAGTGTGTTTGGTGGCTCAGAACCATCAAAAATCGTTGAAATATAGTTCAAATTCAATAAAAATCGACAAAAATACAGTTTCTAGCTAAAATTTGATGGTTTCGTTGCACTTTCCGAGCCCGTAGGGTATCTGAGTGGCTTAAAAGTACAAGAAAACACTTCAAAAGTGACGTTTCTGAAGAATTTTAACAGTTTTCATCTATCTACGAACGCCAGAATGCATAAAATTGACCTAAACGTCTCCTTTTCCTATTCTGAGTCGATTCTGCATGCTTTAAGTGTGTTTGGTGGTTCAGAACCATCAAAAATCTTTGAAATATAGTTCAAATTCAATAAAAATCGACAAAAATACAGTTTCTAGCTAAAATTTGATGGTTTCGTTGCACTTTCCGAGCCCGTAGAGTATCTGAGTGGCTTAAAAGTACAAGAAAACACTTCAAAAGTGACGTTTCTGAAGAATTTTAACAGTTTTCTTGTATCTACGAACGCCAGAATGCATAAAATTGACCTAAACGTCTCCTTTTCCTATTCTGAGTCGATTCTGCATGCTTTAAGTGTGTTTGGTGGCTCAGAACCATCAAAAATCGTTGAAATTAGTTCAAATTCAATAAAAATCGACAAAAATACAGTTTCTAGCTAAAATTTGATGGTTTCGTTGCACTTTCCGAGCCCGTAGGGTATCTGAGTGGCTTAAAAGTACAAGAAAACACTTCAAAAGTGACGTTTCTGAAGAATTTTAACAGTTTTCTTGTATCTACGAACGCCAGAATGCATAAAATTGACCTAAACGTCTCCTTTTCCTTTTCTGAGTCGATTCTGCATGCTTTAAGTGTGTTTGGTGGCTCAGAACCATCAAAAATCGTTGAAATATAGTTCAAATTCATTAAAAATTGACAAAAATACAGTTTCTAGCTAAAATTTGATGGTTTCGTTGCACTTTCCGAGCCCGTAGGGTATCGGAGTGGCTTAAAAGTACAAGAAAACACTTCAAAAGTGACGTTTCTGAAGAATTTTAACAGCTTTCTTGTATCTACGTACGCCAGAATGCATAAAATTGACCTAAACGTCTCCTTTTCCTATTCTGAGTTGATTCTGCATGCTTTAAGTGTGTTTGGTGGCTCAGAACCATCAAAAATCGTTGAAATATACTTCAAATTCAATAAAAATCGACAAAAATACAGTTTCTAGCTAAAATTTGATGGTTTCGTTGCACTTTCCGAGCCCGTAGGGTATCTGAGTGGCTTAAAATTACAAGAAAACACTTCAAAAGTGACGTTTCTGAAGAATTTTAACAGTTTTCTTGTATCCACGAACGCCAGAATGCATAAAATTGACCTAAACGTCTCCTTTTCCTATTCTGAGTCGATTCTGCATGCTTTAAGTGTGTTTGGTGGCTCAGAACCATCAAAAATCGTTGAAATATAGTTCAAATTCAATAAAAATCGACAAAAATACAGTTTCTAGCTAAAATTTGATGGTTTCGTTGCACTTTCCGAGCCCGTAGGGTATCTGAGTGGCTTAAAAGTACAAGAAAACACTTCAAAAGTGACGTTTCTGAAGAATTTTAACAGTTTTCTTGTATCTACGAACTCCAGAATGCATAAAATTGACCTAAACGTCTCCTTTTCCTATTCTGAGTCGATTCTGCATGCTTTAAGTGTGTTTGGTGGCTCAGAACCATCAAAAATCGTTGAAATATAGTTCAAATTCAATAAAAATCGACAAAAATACAGTTTCTAGCTAAAATTTGATGGTTTCGTTGCACTTTCCGAGCCCGTAGGTTATCTGAGTGGTTTAAAAGTACAAGAAAACACTTCAAAAGTGACGTTTCTGAAGAATTTTAACAGTTTTCTTGTATCTACGAACGCCAGAATGCATAAAATTGACCTAAACGTCTCCTTTTCCTATTCTGAGTCGATTGCCATGCTTTAAGTGTGTTTGGTGGCTCAGAACCATCAAAAATCGTTGAAATATAGTTCAAATTCAATAAAAATCGACAAAAATACAGTTTCTAGCTAAAATTTGATGGTTTCGTTGCACTTTCCAAGCCCGTTGGGTATCTGAGTGGCTTAAAAGTACAAGAAAACACTTCAAAAGTGACGTTTCTGAAGAATTTTAACAGTTTTCTTGTATCTACGAACGCCAGAATGCATAAAATTGACCTAAACGTCTCCTTTTCCTTTTCTGAGTCGATTCTGCATGCTTTAAGTGTGTTTGGTGGCTCAGAACCATCAAAAATCGTTGAAATATAGTTCAAATTCATTAAAAATTGACAAAAATACAGTTTCTAGCTAAAATTTGATGGTTTCGTTGCACTTTCCGAGCCCGTAGGGTATCGGAGTGGCTTAAAAGTACAAGAAAACACTTCAAAAGTGACGTTTCTGAAGAATTTTAACAGCTTTCTTGTATCTACGTACGCCAGAATGCATAAAATTGACCTAAACGTCTCCTTTTCCTATTCTGAGTTGATTCTGCATGCTTTAAGTGTGTTTGGTGGCTCAGAACCATCAAAAATCGTTGAAATATACTTCAAATTCAATAAAAATCGACAAAAATACAGTTTCTAGCTAAAATTTGATGGTTTCGTTGCACTTTCCGAGCCCGTAGGGTATCTGAGTGGCTTAAAATTACAAGAAAACACTTCAAAAGTGACGTTTCTGAAGAATTTTAACAGTTTTCTTGTATCCACGAACGCCAGAATGCATAAAATTGACCTAAACGTCTCCTTTTCCTATTCTGAGTCGATTCTGCATGCTTTAAGTGTGTTTGGTGGCTCAGAACCATCAAAAATCGTTGAAATATAGTTCAAATTCAATAAAAATCGACAAAAATACAGTTTCTAGCTAAAATTTGATGGTTTCGTTGCACTTTCCGAGCCCGTAGGTTATCTGAGTGGTTTAAAAGTACAAGAAAACACTTCAAAAGTGACGTTTCTGAAGAATTTTAACAGTTTTCTTGTATCTACGAACGCCAGAATGCATAAAATTGACCTAAACGTCTCCTTTTCCTATTCTGAGTCGATTGCCATGCTTTAAGTGTGTTTGGTGGCTCAGAACCATCAAAAATCGTTGAAATATAGTTCAAATTCAATAAAAATCGACAAAAATACAGTTTCTAGCTAAAATTTGATGGTTTCGTTGCACTTTCCAAGCCCGTAGGGTATCTGAGTGGCTTAAAAGTACAAGAAAACACTTCAAAAGTGACGTTTCTGAAGAATTTTAACAGTTTTCTTGAATCTACGAACGCCAGAATGCATAAAATTGACCTAAACGTCTCCTTTTCCTTTTCTGAGTCGATTCTGCATGCTTTAAGTGTGTTTGGTGGCTCAGAACCATCAAAAATCGTTGAAATATAGTTCAAATTCAATAAAAATTGACAAAAATACAGTTTCTAGCTAAAATTTGATGGTTTCGTTGCACTTTCCGAGCCCGTAGGGTATCGGAGTGGCTTAAAAGTACAAGAAAACACTTTAAAAGTGACGTTTCTGAAGAATTTTAACAGCTTTCTTGTATCTACGTACGCCAGAATGCATAAAATTGACCTAAACGTCTCCTTTTCCTATTCTGAGTTGATTCTGCATGCTTTAAGTGTGTTTGGTGGCTCAGAACCATCAAAAATCGTTGAAATATACTTCAAATTCAATAAAAATCGACAAAAATACAGTTTCTAGCTAAAATTTGATGGTTTCGTTGCACTTTCCGAGCCGTAGGGTATCTGAGTGGCTTAAAATTACAAGAAAACACTTCAAAAGTGACGTTTCTGAAGAATTTTAACAGTTTTCTTGTATCCACGAACGTCAGAATGCATAAAATTGACCTAAACGTCTCCTTTTCCTATTCTGAGTCGATTCTGCATGCTTTAAGTGTGTTTGGTGGCTCAGAACCATCAAAAATCGTTGAAATATAGTTCAAATTCAATAAAAATCGACAAAAATACAGTTTCTAGCTAAAATTTGATGGTTTCGTTGCACTTTCCGAGCCCGTAGGGTTTCTGAGTGGCTTAAAAGTACAAGAAAACACATCAAAAGTGACGTTTCTGAAGAATTTTAACAGTTTTCTTGTATCTACGAACTCCAGAATGCATAAAATTGACCTAAACGACTCCTTTTCCTATTCTGAGTCGATTCTGCATGCTTTAAGTGTGTTTGGTGGCTCAGAACCATCAAAAATCGTTGAAATATAGTTCAAATTCAATAAAAATCGACAAAAATACAGTTTCTAGCTAAAATTTGATGGTTTCGTTGCACTTTCCGAGCCCGTAGGTTATCTGAGTGGTTTAAAAGTACAAGAAAACACTTCAAAAGTGACGTTTCTGAAGAATTTTAACAGTTTTCTTGTATCTACGAACGCCAGAATGCATAAAATTGACCTAAACGTCTCCTTTTCCTATTCTGAGTCGATTACCATGCTTTAAGTGTGTTTGGTGGCTCAGAACCATCAAAAATCGTTGAAATATAGTTCAAATTCAATAAAAATCGACAAAAATACAGCTTCTAGCTAAAATTTGATGGTTTCGTTTCACTTTCCGAGCCCATGGGTATCTGATAGGCTTAAAAGTACAAGAAAACACTTCAAAAGTGACGTTTCTGAAGAACTTTAACAGTTTTCTTGTATCTACGAACGCCAGAATGCATAAAATTGACCTAAACGTCTCCTTTTCCT